>NW_025791355.1:0-101586 GCF_907164935.1 Osmia bicornis bicornis
GCGGGGGGCAAGGCGACAAAGGAGGCCACTAGGAAGTCCCCCCACGCCCGCCCTCCCAAAACCTCAGCGGTCACCCTAACGGTCGCGCCCGGGGCGAAGACCAGCTGCCGCGAGGCCATGATCCGGGCCAGGCAGAATGTCGACCTCGCGGAGATCGGCATCACCGATCTCCGACCCAGGCGCGCGGCCACGGGTGGCCTCGTCCTTGAGATCGCCGGGACGAAGAGGGCGGCCAAGGCGGCGGCCCTGGCTGGCCGCCTCCGAACCGTGTTTCGCGGGTCGGAGGAGATCAGAGTGGCGGGACCGATCAAGACGGGCGAAATTCGTCTGATCGGGCTGGACGACTCGGTCACCCGGGAGGAGGTGGCAGAGGCGGTGGCAGCAAGAGGCGCCTGCACCGCGGAGGATGTCAAGGTGGGGGAAATTCGCTCCCCACCCCGTGGCCTGGGCAGGGTCTGGGTGAGGTGCCCCCTTACCTCGGCCAACAAGGCGGTCGGCGCGGGGAGGGTGAGGGTCGGCTGGTCCTCAGCACGGGTCGAGGCCCTTGCGGCTCGCCCTCTGCACTACTACCGCTGCCTGGAGGCTGACCATGTCAGGCAGCGGTGTCCCTGCGGGGTCGATCGTTCGGATCGCTGCTTTTACTGCGGCGATCCGGACCATCGGGCCAGCGGCTGCACGGCCCCCCGCGGTGCCCCCTATGCATCGACTCAGGGCGGTCTGCGGGGCACAGGATGGGGACCAGAGGATGCCCTTCGGTCTCCTCGAAGAAGGGGCGGAAGAAGTCCGCGAAGACGACAGCGCGCGCGAGGCAGCCCCCGGCTGCATCGCCCACTGGGGTAGCGGGCCCCAGCAACGCAGGAGCAGCTGCGGAGGCAGCGGTGGAGACGGCGCGAGTAGTGGGGCTATGCCGGTTCTAATTCACTTGCGTGACCATTTTTTTGCTGACTCAGCATAAATTTGACACCCTCAGCAGAAATATAATACCCCCCACCCCACCCCCCCACCCCCCACCACCGCTTTGAACTGAAATTTGATACCTTCGGGGGTGGGGGTGGGGGGTATCATATTTCTGCTGAGGGTGTCAAATTTATGCTGAGTCAGCAAAAAAAATGCTGACGCAAGTGAATTAGAACCGGCATAGCACCCTTTTGAGCTTGAACTATTTTTGGCGCCACCTATAACGCCCCACCGCACCCCTCATGACCGTGAACTGAAATTCGACACCTATGAGACCCCCAGCCCCTAAATCTATTTTTGGCGTCACCTATAACGCCCCACCGCACCCCTCATGACCTTGAACTGAAATTCGACACCTATGAGACCCCCACCCCCCTGGAACTATTTCTTCTTATCGGAAGGCAACCACAAGACCCCCTTCCACCTTAAACGGAATTTTTCTACGACTTGGAAATGAGGTTTTTTGTTGACGCAGCAAATCTGACACTGCAATTCGTGACTATAGAAGGTAGGGGGTTTGCTAAAGTTTCAAGCATACGCAAAACCAAATTGACCATCACCGCAAGCGCATCGTTCGCGAGATTGTATTGTGAAAAGTGAAATATGTATTCTCAAAGTTTCAAAGAGTTTTTTTGCCAAAGGAAGCGCCCCGCAAGTTCTACTCAAGAAGAAGAGGCACGCAAAAAAATGACAAAATATCAGGACGACGTGAAGTAAGTGTTCGAAACACATTTCATTTAACGCTGCTGGTATTTATTTGTTCCAATAACATATTTAAACGGTATTTATTTGTTCTAGAATCGCACCACAATTATCATGTCGAATTTTGGGTCGAAAATATCCATTGACGGATTCCTGTACAAAGCATTTGGAAATCGGCATAAATATACTTGGCGACAATTTCTACCCGCAACTCATATTATCAGACAGCCGAAACAACCGCCTGGAGCTGAGCATAGTCACGTGGTCGCTGATTGTAGCCGAAGCGGACAACGTATGCAGCTTCTTTGACGATTCAAAAGATACACGCGACAATATTAATTTTAATGATATAAGTGTTGAATTTGGAGTGCTATATGGCGTAAAAGTAATTAAATTGATTAGCAATGATATATGTATGTGCATGATGAAAAAAACATTTGAGAAAATGGTAATTTTAAATGATTGTATAATTGAAATGCATAATGCATTATATGATAAACTGTATTCGGTGGAACAAAAATTTAAAGAGTTTGTTGCATTAGTTCGGGGATACGGAGATGTAAAAGTGCATGCAGAGGTTGTGCAGCATATCAAAGAAACTGATATTTATGATCCAAATTCAATTATCGATTGCGAATTAGTAGCTTTAGGTATTCAGGCAATAATAACAGCTGCATCAGCAGCATCTTAACAGAGAAAAAAGGATTATGTTACAAATTATGTTAGAAATTATACTTTAATAAATCATAATGTATTGCATCATTTGCAACTTCTCTCTCTACCTATATAAACCCAAACATCCCAGGAAAAATTTCACTTCCTATACGATAGTCGTATGATGTGCATATGTACATTTGATCTTCGAATTAGCACAAAAAGAATTCGCGCCAGATTGGAAAATACTTTTGTCTGCGCGCGTTGTTGGAATATTGCTAGTCAAAGAGTTAGCCAAAGAAGAAAGTAATGGCACCGCGGAAAAGTAACAAGAAGAAGAAGACGAAGTCGCGCAAACTTCCAGTTGCAAAACGTGGGGGATTTCTTCCAGCACTTGTACCTATTTTTGCAGGCCTTTCAGCTTTGGGCACGGTGGCTGGCGGTGCAGCAGGTATCGCCAAGGCAGTCAACGATGCATCTGCAGCACGGAAAACATTAGAGGAAGTGAAACGGCACAATCATGTTATGGAAGGACATGGACTTTACCTTGCACCATATAAACGGGGAAAAGGAATTAAAGAAAAAAAAAGAAGCGCTTCGGCAAATTGCAACGCTTCCAAAGGGCGCAATGACAAATGTACAGTTATATAACTTTGCACGAAAGTTGAACTTTCCATATTTTCGAGGTGTTTTCATGCGTACAAATTTACCCTCTAAATCGTTCTTAAACGAATGCGGTATCGTGAATTTAGATAAATCGGAAGGTCCTGGTACACACTGGGTAGCTTACGTAAAGCGGGGTAATTGTGTTAAATATTTCGATTCTTTTGGAAATCTGAGACCACCGACAGAGTTAATAAACTACTTCGGAAAGCATGTAACGATTTTATACAATCACACGCAGTATCAAAAATTCAATACGAGTGTATGTGGACAACTCTGCTTGCATTTTTTAGCTGGAAATGTATAAAATAGTTTCAATGCACATAGTCTTCACAGTTGCAAAGATGTCGTTGACGTTTACGTTAAGCGGAAAAAATTCTGTGCTTAGCACTGATTACTTTCCACCTATAGACTTGAAGGATGATAATTACGAACTCGGACTCGTTGATTTTCAAGCTTTCAACACAATACCAAACGTTGACTTTACAGACAATAAATTTTACTTTGATGCCGATGGTGAGATCACGATACCGGATGGTTCGTACGAACTCGAAGCGCTAAATAAATACTTGCAAGAGAAAATAATGGACAAGACAAAAATCATTTTATTTCGTGCAAATACCAGCACTTTGAAAAGTGAAATATATAGTGATTATACAATCGATTTTACCAAACCAAATAATATAGGATCGCTTCTCGGGTTTTCTACATATCGCATATTACCGCCGGGGCAATGCCACGAGTCGGATATACCCGTAAATATTATGAAAGTAAATGTGCTGAGGATCGAATGTAATATTACGACTGGCGCGTATAGCAACGGTCAATGTGTTCATACCATTCACGAGTTTTCACCGCGCGTGCCACCAGGATATAAAATTTCGGAAAGTACTACGAACGTCATTTATCTTCCAGTTATCGTGAGAGCCATTGATCACCTTAGTATACGCATTACCGATCAAAACGATAATCTGATAAATTTCCGTGGAGAAGAATTGACAGTGAGGCTTCATATTAGGCGGTGTAAAAAATAACATGAATATAAACATAATAATCAATGGCCTGTTGAACGGCACGAACGGCTCGAACGGCCAGCGAACGGTTCGAACGGCTCGAACGGCTCGAACGGCCCGCGAACGGCTCGTTGAACGGCTCAAACGGCTTGCCGTTGAACGGCTCGAACGGTCCGCGAACGGCTCGAACGGCCCGCTGAACGGCTCGAACGGCTCGAACGGCCCGTTGAACGGCTCGAACGGCTCGCTGAACAGCTCGAACGGCATGCTGAACATTTTACGGCAGCTGCAGTAAGGATAATGATGTAAAAACGATAACAATTATACAATCATTCAGTAGAGGGGATATATCCAAATCGGACACATCGCAAGAGCACATCGTCAAACGCTCCGACGACGCGACCGTTTAATATACGTTATATATCCGTTCATTTAATTGCATTTCAAGAGAACAAGCAGCACTTATACTAAACATTACTAGAAATAATGCTGTTGTACACAGATGCTAAAACTCAACCGATCAACAATCCGCCGAATGCATTATTGAGCACCCCGTTGAACGAGTTGCTAAAAGGATCGTTAGAAAATGGATGAACCAGAACTTCAATCACAAACGCACAAATGTACTGCAGCAGCAGCAATTACCACGGTTGCAGGAATAATAATCATGTATTAAACGGTGATGACTCTTTACAATCATTTAGTAAGGACAATATCTCCACACTGAACACATCGCAAGATTTGAGCGACAAAAAACACGCAATTTCTGCAATCGTTGGGTTTTGTGATTAAGAAACGAAAATGATGGACCCATTGAACATTGGCCAGTTTACCGATTTCTGACGATTCGAATTACAAAGATCGAATTACATAGTTACAGCCCATACGCCAACACAACGTTCGGAAACAATGATGAAATACGAATTCCCATTCAACAACAAGATTTGTACACGTTTCCTAGTGAGAGGTTATCTTTACGTCGAAGGAAAACTCATTCTCAACGATGAGAATGTTGCAGGAAACTTCAGTTGGACTAGAAATGAATTGCGCAGCATTTATGTTTGATGAAATTCGTATGAATTAAACGGCGTGGAGATCGATCGTTGTAAAAAACGTGGGAATAACAACTATGATAAAAAATGGAGTATCGTTGATCAACGACAAAATCCAAAAATGCTTGAAAACGCTGGTTGGATAGACATACCCAATGCAGGAGGCTACTTTGACTTTTGTGTTCCTCTAAATATGCTGCTCGGTTTCCTGCGAAGATTACAAACGAATAGTGATTAATGCGCATCATGAATTGATTCTGATTCGATCGCGAGACGACAAAAATGCTCTTTATGGAACAGATGGTGCAAAATACACGCTGCAATTATACAAAGTACAGTGGAGGATGCCACATGGTCACGCTCGAGAAAGACACAAACTTTCATTGTTGCGTATCTTGAAAACGGTCCAAACGATAATTATGAGTTACCGTTCCTGGGACTTATACGAGTATCCATGTTACAAGCAACCACCTAAACATACATGGAGCATTAAGCAGCTACGCAATTAGAGAAACCGCGATATGTAATATTTGCATTACAAACGGATAAAAAAAAATAAGCTCAATAGACATATCACCAAATTTGATGACTGCAAACTCACCAATTTTCGATTGTATTAAATTCGGAATCATATCCGTATGACAATTTGAATCTTGACTTAATAAAAATAGATACTCTGTCCTTTACGACATGTATGCAAAATTCAGAAAGTCATATTACGGAGCAATGTGGCAGTAATGGTGATGACGGAAGCTCTATACGATAAGATACTCTTTTCGGCTACGGCCCATTCGTTGTCATTGATTGCTCGCATCAGACAACGAATCGATAAAAAGCGCTACAATCGATGTAGAATCGATTTTGAGTGTAGTGAAAACGTTCCTGAAAATACTAGCGCCTACTGCTTTGATCATTCACGATCGTATCGTAGCAGTACAATCCACTGACCAATGTAGTGCGCAAACTCTCTTAAGTGAAAGAGGGTTTATATGATCATTCCGCAGTAAAAGCGGTCATTTTTCGCCACAAATTCAACTAATCAAAATGAATGTACCAACATTCATGGACATTCAAGGCTTCAAAAGCGATACGAACGAGTTTTTCCGTAAAGGAACTTTGCTATCTTCCAGAATGGGTATCGTGTACAATGTTTCATCTTTGCGCCTCCATTTGCTAAGAAAAAATTGTCGAAAGCAGAATTAAGACAAATAAAATGGGTTGACGCAAATTCATTACGGTTTTGAGTGGGACGATGGTACCGTGCCGTATTCATGCCTTCAAGAGTGTGCCACTTCGTGTTGAAAGCTAGTATTCATGGATCCGTATACGTCAAGGGCATTGAGAAAGAACAATGGCTGAAGAAACTTTATCCTTCAATCAGTCCAATCAATATAGAGGTTTTGAACAAGATGACGATCTACCAAATTTGCCAACCAAGAGCCGGCATATTCAGGAGGGATGGATGGATAAACATATGGCATGCATCGCGCACAATGGGGCATGTGCTATGAGAAACGTATCGATATTAAAAGAATGGTGGTTAAAAAAAAGGAAGGAGGAAGATGCAAGAGCTGTGCATGGAACATTATAACCGGCCGGGGATGACACGCACATAGATGGACCTCCACCGAAAAAGAAAAATTGTTACATTTGTCTTAAAACACGAAACATTTAATATTTTACGCCCCGGCGGAAATTTTGAAATTTATTCCGCCTTTGCGTGCTTGTTTACAGCCCTTTGGGGTGTCCGAGGATTTCTCATATAAGGGTCGTGAGGTGGGGTGTTCCGCTTTTCCGTCCAATCTCTTTCATTTCCCTCCTCTACCTTGTACATACTTGACAGGCCTTTCGAGGTTCCGAGGATTGTCTCATGCAGGGGTGTACAAGGAAGAGTTTGAGTTTGATTCTTTTCATGTTTTGACTTGCTGCTGTTGCTGTCTCTTCTTTATTCGGTTCTACCCTGGAATCGTGTCATCTTGTCAAGCCCTTGGGTTCCGAGAATTTCTCATGCGAGGTGCACGAGGAGGGGTTATTTCTGTTTCCTTCTTTGCAATGGTTTGCGTGACCCTCCTTGAAACTATCGTCGCCAACCATAGATATATAAGACAGTTTACAATCGGGTAACGCACAAAAACTCGCGTTAGCTCGTAAGAGAGAGAGGGAGCCGTTAGCGCAGCACCGGCGCTGCGCAGTTGTCCAGTGCTTCGCATTCCGGGAATTTCCCTTGGTAGCTGCGTAGAAACGGGAAAACCGTAATAACTTCCTTGTCGAGGAAACTCTTTCCCTCTCATTTGCACAAAGCGTCAGCCGGTCCGATCAGGATCATTATTACCTGACCGAATGATGGTGTGAAAGAGTGGATGGATGAATATGAATTTAAACGACGAAACTAAAATAAATGAGAACCTTTACAAAGCCTAACGTCGGGAACGTTCGACCACCGTTCGAGAATCAAGGGTCGTTCGAAGCAATAAACATCATTGTATTCGAAATTCTAAGAACTGCCTAGCGACAACGACGAATTTTGAACAAAGGAATGTTCTGGTAGAAATGTTTAAATTCATTGCTAACGAAATGTCGATTCCACCGAAATAATTATGCGAAAGATTGTAAATGAATGCATAATCGGCATTGCGATCATCGTAAATGCATCGTCCGCTTTTACGCTGATAAGATCTTATTATAAATCAGGAAAGATAAATAATTCTGATCCTGCTAAGGGAAAATAAATGGATAACGGTTTCAATTGTTAAATTATATATCTCGATTTCAAGATCATTCGTGTTTTGGTCCAATTAATAGTATCATTAACAGTTCAACATTTGGATATTCAAATTAAAGCAATAGCTGTAAATTAGCAATAATACATTTGAAGGAAATACTGCGTAGTTTCTAGAAAACCGTTGAAACTATCATGGCGACGTGTTAGAAAGAAAAAGGAACACCAAAGAAAGGGGATGAGGAATCTTCGTCTAGCTCGCGCGTCTTAACCAATCACCGGGCACGCGACACTTCCGAGCACGTGCCACGATTCGTCAATCCGTCCCCTCCAAGGACGATGATCGCGCGACGGGCCCTTCGCCCGTCGATCTCGCGCAAATTTCGACACTCTTGATCGATCAATCGTCGAGGTACGTGATCTTGAGCCCGTGTGTCCGAGAGACAAAGTTGTTCGGAAATCGCGACAGTTTTCCTCTGCGGTAAAGTCCTCCGCGTAGCGAGGCAGAGTGCCGTGCGAGTTGAAATCGCGCGATTCTTAACAAAGACTCACTGACGCGCACGTAAAATCTTCCTTCTACCTAAATTTTCTATCTTTTCTTTCCGATTTTAAATCGTTTGCTCGCGTATAATTCGTATTAGCTTCATTTCGGGTAATAAAATATTTACATAACAAGTGCAGTGTTCACGATCCTTACCGTTCTTTGGTGTTCCAGAATATCCAGCGAGCATTAAGATCACTACACGCAATTTGTTATCTTGTATTATATCAAACAGCGTTTCGGTAAGTCGATCCGTTACATTTTTGAACACGACGACTATTATTGGCAAAACGGGCGATCTGTACAGACCTTCTTGGGTTCCGAGAATTCCTCCGGTCAGATCGTTCCAACGTTTCAGGTATTTGATAAATACGTACAACTAAAACTTGCGTTACGATTCCGTTTTTCATAATTCATTTTATATTCTATAAAAGGGGGCACCTTAGTCCTGCCCTTTCGAGGGTGCCGAGAATATCTATGGCTATGGTGTATCCTCACGGCGGAAATACGCCAAATTTCAAATTAACACAAGGGAAGACGGGATCGCAACAATCATTTCCCGCGATTTGTTATTAAAAGCCCGTGAATCTTCAAGTGTAATCTCCGAGCGTACATTTCAGTTATGTTTTTGTTACTTTCGTAAATCATCTTTACCCAGTTAAACGACATTTATAAACTGGTATATTCAGTAACGAGTTTCAAATTAAACATCTTTCAATTTCTGACTTCTAAAATCCGTTAATTCTTGATTATTAATTCTGTTAATTTCACATTCTTGGTTCTAATTCGATATTAAATCAGTTTTACCAGTTAACCAGTTTCAAATTTATTTCAAACACACCAAACACATTTCTTTTAGTTATACACGCCTACCGTTTACATACAGATTCAAGGAGGGACCCGTACGGGACCTAAAGCGTTGAACGAACCCAAACGAAAGATCAAAAGTTCAAATTCTAAATTCTAACATCTTAATAATTATCTTTCGTCTTTTAATTTGTCGAGAGCGCTAACCCGCTCGAGACTGGTGGCAGCGATACCAACCATCGCGCTCAGAATAGGGTAAAAGGTATAGGAAATTGCCTTTCAATTTTCTAGTTGAAACAGCAGTCTTTCTTTCCTAGTCCTTTTTATTATCCTTTTTACGTTGCGCCGTCGCACGCGCAACGTAACAATATCATTTATTAATTTTGTTCATTAGTGTAAAATAATAAAATCTATTTAGTAAAAATATACTTTATGCGTCTTAATGTTGTTTTACCTAGAACGATTGTATGTGTAACGTTTGTGTTTCATATTCCAATGTAGGAGATACAAAAGGAATGATCTTCTATTTCAAAGACATGAGGGAGTAGGGCGAAATCCATGTTTACATGCAGACACGTGTTGATGTGCAATCTGGTACAGATAGAGAGAGCATCGTCGAGACAGACTTTCGGTCACGTTGTTGCTTGGATGCGTATTTGATGGCTCGGTCACGAATTACATTCCGCGTGTCCGCCACCACCACGCGCCCGCCGCCGCCGCCGCCCGCCGCGGAGAAAGTGGGTTAATCGCGGTTAAAGCGCGTTATCGCCGCGGAGAAAAAGGGTTAATCGCGATTAAAGCTCGTCTACGGCCGCGGTTAAAGCGCGTTCACGACGCGGACAAGCAGCTTTTCCGCGACCTATAAAGAGGCTGAATCATTAAATATATGGTTATATATAGACGATATGCGTTATCGCAAAGCAGCCCTCTGTCTATCCTTATTCTCGATTTAGACGAGAGGAACAACACGCATGGACGATCGTCGGCGACGACACGGGCCCCTCTTGCGAATACGATACGTGGTATAATTTGCGGTCCATCGAACTGCGGTTTATTTAAAAACGAACGTCGTAATCAGTCTGATCGAGAGCCCGAACGGTGTAAGATTCAATACGTATATGTATACTCAAAATCATTGCAACAAACCAAAGTACAATATCTAGAACGACTTTTGACAAACGTTCTGAAATCGGATACTTCTCCATTTTCAAATAATGCCGAAGTCGCGCCACCGAACGAGGCGCTGCCCGATTCGGTGTTTATATTCGATGACGTTGCGCTTGCGACAAGCAAGACGTGATAAGAGAATATTTCGCTATGGGTAGGCACTCGGCGCGTGGAATGTTTGTTATCTCTGGTCAGACTTATGCGAGAATACCGAAACATCTAATTCGCGCCAATGCCAACCTTTTGATCGTGTTCAAACAAGATGGCACGAATCTACACCACATTATAATGATCATGTAAATACAGACATGTCGTACGAAATTTTTGTAAATTGTGCGCGTCAGTGTTGTGAACAAAAATATGGTTTCGCAATAATCGACAAGGACAGCTCGATGGAACATGACCGTTACAGAAAAGGATTTAACGGAATTTGTCGTTTTCTGAAACATTTAGTCCATCGATAGAACGCTTAGCGAGTAGACGTTTTCTCTTTGCAATGGATAATAGTAATATTAAAGAATCGAATAAAGTTGCGAATGCTACAGCTAAAACAAGCGATACTATATGCAAAAAACGCAGAGCTCTCAAATCGGAGAGCATCGACGGAGAGAGAGTCATCGAAAAACGATTGAGACCCGTGTAGAACCGCTGGAACGAATTATCGAGAATATATCAGCGGTGTCGCCACATTCAGACACGATCGATATAAAATCCGAGTCGACATTCCCAACTTTGAATATTAAAGAACCGCAAAAATTGACGTCAACTCCTTTCCTTAACCCTCAAAGCGCACAAACTGCAAGAGCGCGCATTTATTCCGAACCTGGTACATCTTCGAGTGAACAGACGGTGGATGTGACGAAAGATCGTGATGAATCGATACATGCCGTTGAAACGTACGGCGACAGCGACGAGAATCTTAATGTTTCTATGCAGCGAATTTTGGACAACCCCTAGCGAAAACATACGTAGCCATTTCACGGAAAATTTAGGGCCGTTGGCAGCTAATACATTCAATTACTCTTCACCGAACGTGAGAAGAAAATAGATGACATGTATGGAGTATACGTACAATACAACAAATTAATGCTTGGAAGTTCAGTTTTCGACGTAAACAAAAACGACGATGTGATTATTAATGGGGTGAAGTACAGAGGAACAACTGGTTTGTACGAATTACTATTCATGAGAATGCCTGATGACACCTTGTTCAACAATGCTGATTTACACAAATACGCGGAAATATTAAAGTCGTCGAACGCTCATAGACGCAGCCATATCTCGTCAGGGCTTGTGAAAAGTAACAAGGGTTACAAGTATAAATATATCATTGCAAAATTGCTTAAGAACGAGCCGGCGTGGAGGTAATCTGATACCGTTCGATATGGTGGCTAACGATAACGCGGTGGACTACGTGCACTGGAATGATCCAAACGAGCTCGTCGATAGATTACGTCTTCTCGTATCCTCGAAATCCGCAGGACATACGGGGCATGACAACGAGATCGTTTCTATAATCGAAGAACTTCGAGAAGCTGGGTTGATTATAAATTGATGCGTTCGTAAAGCATGATGTTAGTTTACAAAACATGAAGAAGGTGAAGAGCAATCATATCACGGGCGAGAAGCTACAGCTGCTCACGAGTTGCACGCGCTGGCGAGACGTAACTTTAGACGTAGACGAGTCATTGTACGGGGTTACGATGATCTCTGGCAAGCGGATCTCGTAGAGATGCGACAGTATGCGCGAATCAACAATGGCCACAATTACATACTCACCGTCATCGATGTCTTATCTAAATACGCTTGGGCCGTAGCAGTGAAAGCGAAAAATGGAAAAAACGTTACGGATGCATTTTTAAACGTTTTGAATGATGGAAGAAAACCAAAAAAATCTTCAAACGGATAAGGGAAAGGAATTTTATAATGCAGAATTCCGAAATCTTATGAAAGAATACGATATAAATCATTACTCTACGCACAGTGTAATGAAAGCATCGATAATAGAACGTTGGAATAGGACGTTGAAAAACGAAATGTGGAAAAAGTTCACGCTTAATGGAAGCTATGCGTGGACAACCGTCTTACCGACGCTGGTCTCAGATTATAACAATAGAAGGCATCGTACGATTAGAATGCGTCCCATCGACGTGACACCGGAACACGCGGACAAACTTTTATCGTCCGTATATTCTAACATAAAGATTGCAGCTCCGGCCAAGTACAAGGTCGGTGATCACGTGCGAGTTAGTAAATACAAAACCTTATTCGCAAAGGGTTATACACCGAATTGGACAACTGAAATTTTCACAATTATTAAAATTCAACGAACAAATCCTGTAACGTATCTCTTGCAAGATATGCAGAAACAACCGTTGGTTGGCGGGTTGTACGAATATGAGCTACAAAAAGTAAAAAATCACGATGTATACTTAGTGGAGAAGGTTCTACAACGAAGGGGGAAGTAAAGTTTTCGTCAAAGGGTTTGGGGTTTGATTCTACGCACAATTCATCGATAGGATGCGAACAACTATTTTTGTAATCCTATATTTAAAAATGTTTGTAATTATACAGATTATATGAATAAATAATTTTTCGTCCTTTGTATTTGTGTTACTTTTATTACAGGGAATGCTATTTTATAAATGAAGGGAGATTGATCTAAGAATAATTATATTGATACTTTTAAATACATTTTAATACAATAAATGTAATACATAATACATAATACAATAATACAATTCGCCTGGGAGGTGGAGGCTATAACAGACAAAATAAAACCCGCATTAGGTTAAAATCTAATAAATTAAAAACATAAACGGACGGGCAATTCACATCAATCTCCTCCAACCGGCATCGGATTGCATTTATTGACTACTTAAATTTTTCCGTGTATGGTAAACGTGGTGATACACATCAATATCTCCCCAAATAGGGCCCTCATCTATTTCCTCTGCAAACAGCGCCCTCAAATCGAATAAACCTTCATGATTCGGATTTCCAACCTTCGGCCCACATTAACATCTGGCTGAACCGATGGTCTGCTCGCTTCCGGCGCACTTCGATGAATCTTTTTATTGGCACTAATCCTAACCTTTCAGCTTTTAACAAACAACTAGTTAAAAATAAAATTAACACACCAAGACAAGTAATCGTTAAAGACTACTTACAATACTGTTCAATAAGTGCCCTAAAGGCAAGTAGTTCAAGTCGTGGAACGGTAGCCATCGTAAACTGATTAATGCGAAATGAATAGCGGACTGAATAGCGGATAATGGAACTCATCGGTTTATAAAGCACCGAGAAAATATCCCCTCGCAATCCTATACATCCAACACTAGACTTTCAGCATCTCGCGAAATTGCAAATTTGCAAGAACTCCGAGTCGGGCACCTCTCTCTCTCTCTCTCATGAAATTGCACGGTTCCAAAAACTTGAACATTGCAAAGAATAACGATGACTAATTTTATTTTCATATCGCATTAACGGTTTTGCAATTTTCTTTTCATATTACATTAATGAAGTAGGGGGAGAAGGGCCAAATCGCAATATGACCATAGCCTATGTCCATCTTAAAAGAATAATCAGTCCAATAGTGCAAATTTCATTAAATCCGTGTAGCCATTTAAACGTGAAGAGGAACAAACGATCAGACATTTTCACTTTTATATATTAGTAGGGATAAGGGCAGGGAAATAGGGGATAGGAAGTAAGGAAGTAGGGATAATAATAGTTGATTAAATTCCCGGGCAGAGCCGGGTAACGCAGCTAGTACTATTATATATAAAGAGACAGCGTTTGTATGTACAGAAAAATTTCAAAACTACTTGCCCGATTGATACCAAATTTTAACAGTAGCTTCCATGCCTTCTCTGGAGTGACATGGGATATATTATTTTAATAAACTGTGGAAACTATCGCATTGAATTCTGCTTATTCGTGTGCGATCGTGGCAACGTACGCATTATGTAGTATGGGGTCGCCGCTTTTCTACTGTTTCTGCAGGCAGCAATACCTACTTTTCTGAAATACTAGAGATTGATCACCAAAAAATAATACAACAATTATTACTTCAAATTCTTGAAGTTTTTATTTATGAGAGCGGGCGAAGCTGCGAATACATGAAGGCTTTGTATTTACTGACTCGCACGTGTTCGCTGGCCATGCATTTCCAATTATCTTTATACGCATGTAGGTTTCGAGTTCTTGCAAACCTTTTAATTTCATGCCGATTCCGAGTTGTTACAACATGTAAGATATCCGGCAGATTAATCTCAGATTGTGTCGGCGGTTTTCATTGTTAGAAATGGAGGGAGATGTTTCCCCTGTTTGCTTTATAAGCGCATCAGCGCAGCGTTTTCGTTATTTAAAATGAACTTCACAACGAACAATTCCTTGCTCTGCAGGCGTTCATCGCCTCTCAGCGTAAGTAGTTTTTTCAATAATTACTTTTAGTGCGTAAATTTTATTTATTTTTAATTCGTTTTTGTTAACAGCCGCTACCTTAAGGTCTTTGGGATTTATAAGGAAGAAGGACCTCCCAAATGTTCGACGGGAGCGGGCGGAGAGGCGACGAAATACAGAAAAGATATGGCCGGAAGCCGCGTTTCATTTGCGGCAGTTGTTCCGCGAGGAGCTTGATGTGAGTTTCTTGCACGTTTTTGTTTTATTTGATTTTTACTATGTATAATGTATGTTTTATTTTATCTGTTATAGCCGGATTGGTGATAGGACGAAAGAAATTTAAAAAATATGAATAATAATAAAGTACAAGTATAACCAATATCAATGTAATTTATTTTTTGCCGCACCCTTTCCCATACTTCCTTTAATAAAATATATAGTAAAGATGAAATCAAAGTATTTTTTTTGCCACGCCCTTCCCCACGCATGTAAAACATTCCAAGATCAACAACAAATTATAAATAAAAAATGAATTAAAAACACATTATGTAGTGGGACCGAATTGTGAATCTAAAACTATTCTCGAGTCAACTTGAACATACAAAAAAAATTTCATAAAAATCGGTTCAGCCGTTTAGGAGGAGTTCAGTCACATACAGACGCATAGAAGAAATATAAGGATATGAAGTATGATTATGGGAAGGGTCGGGCAAAAATAAATTACATTAATAACGATTATATACTTTTTTATTTTCATATTATATTACATTAATGGAGTATGGGGAAGGGTGTGGTAAAGATAAATTACACTAATAACGGTTATAGATATTTTATATTTTAAGTAAAATAATATATAATATAATATAATATAATTATAATAAAATATAATAAGTAAAAAAACAAAAAATATAAATGTAAACGGCTACCACCAGTCCGGCTATAACAGATAAAATACACATTAATACGCAGTAAAAATCTAATAAATCTAAATAAAAACGGACAGGCAACTTACATCGATTTAATCCCGAACAAATATCGAACAGATCGACCTCCGTCCAAGTTGGCCGCCCACCGCGCTTCGTACTCACGCCGCCGCTCCTGCCGCTCGCGGCACTTTGCCGGCAAACCGCGCGGCTTTCTCTGCCGGCGTAAATTCAAACACCGGCATAACTATGGCTGTTAAGACGAAAACAATTAGTTAAAAATAAATAAAATTTACGCGCTAAGGGTAATTGTTGAAGATTACTTACGATAATGCTTGACGATTGTCAAGAATACCAAGGATTCTAATCTCGGGACGGTCATGTTGAACAGAAAATAATGAATAAAACGAACACGCTAGGTTTATAAAGCACTGAGAAAACATCTCCCTCCAAACTCTAAGACCTGAGATAAGTAAAAACTCCGGTCTCTTTCTCTCTCATGAAGTTGCAAGGTTTGCATGAACTCGAAACACTACAGGCTTATAAAGATACTTGGAAATTAATATTTTACTCGTGGAGCAAAGAATAAATTATGTTTTTAGGAATAATTATTTATTTTATAATGCCCCCAAGGCAATGTTCTTGTGGATTGTGGAATTATGAATCGTTTATCATCGTAAGGACTAAGCACCTTCTTTTCTTCACATATAGAATATACATTGTGCAATTTTGAACGAATACATCTCTGTTCACGATGCACTTCATAAACGTTCATACAAGCAACGTATATAATCATCGAAGGAAATAGTTTTCCTAACTACGTTTACTTTTGACACCCTTCACTTTTTTCGTGTCCCGTTTGCCCTCTACCGCGCAAAGCATACATTTTCGACCGAAGTCCGACAAACTCAGTCATTATACACCCATTATTTTCATCCTTCATTAATCCCGGTACTTTTTTATTTACTCGTGGCATACTGTAACCATTGTCCTCGGTATAGTCGCTCGTGTCAAACCGATGTATATCGCGTTTCATTACATCGTATATGTCATCACATTCCAGTTCGTATATAAGACTGTCTGTGTCTGTGTATAATATTTTACAAAAGATATTTAATTTCGGCGAATATAATCATGATGGAATTCGTACAAACACGTTTTTGATATATCCAGAATACACATACCAACATAAATGGTTTTGCAAATTTAATTTCCAACTTTCGCATCTCTATTGCGACCAAATATTTCAAAAATATTGATCTGCTATGAAAATTTGGTTTTGATATCAGGGCCTCGGCCCCGTATCTACCATCCCATTTTGTAACTAATTTAACGTCTACATGATTTCTAACGTTCTCCATAGTTTTGCCAAAGACTGCATTATTCATTAATTTAAATAAATTCTTTTCAAAATCATTTTTAGCTGCAGTTCTAAGTTGCGTGTTTAAATTAATGTATTCGCGAAGCCATGGAGATTGTTTAAATTCTAAAACGCGATGAATTACAGAAACTTTTAAACCATTAAAGCATTGTTGAAGATTGCGGTAATGGATGATGTAACGTTGCTTATCCTGAACTGTAGCGAGTAGTTTCTCAGTTTGGCATTAGGAGGCTTCTCGCGTATTAGACAAAAGATAAATCTGCATGCTTATCGTGTAATTCTAGCGGGTATTTCAAATCGACTTCCAAATATATCCAATGTTCGAATTTTCGGATATCGCATGAATGTTAAAAGTTTAATTTCATTATCGTCCTAACCACTTAAACTCGCCGTAAGGCAGATACTGCGACATTGCCCATCCATACAAATTATTAACATCGAAATAAACTAAATATCGCGATGGTTCTTCGCAATTGTACGAATCCATGTATGTTATTATTGGCCTTTGCGTATCGATTAGAACATTGACTTAAACCACCACGTATGCCGCGCTCTATGAAAAGTAGCATATCGATATCTGTCAATAATTCTAATTCGATACGCGTGTGCTTCAGCATTGCATCCCACGTAAAACCGGGTAAAGTACAGTAATATGCAGGATCCAATTTGTAACTTCTCAAACAGCTGCCACGAAAATTTTCAAAATGTTCGGCCAATAATAAAACGTCTGTTTTTAGATATAAATCGTTGTATTCGCCAAGTGTTTTTATATTAAAACTGTGCCAAACTTTTATCGCGTGGTCATAATCCTGCTGTGAAACGGCACAGTCGCTTAGTTGATTATAAAATTTGTCACATGTCGGCAATGTCGTCTCGCTCAGTTTCATGTAGTCGGTAACATAATCGTATGGAAAGATGCCTTTTCGTGTAAGCAAATCGAATCTTATCTCGTTTCAAAAAATTAAATTGTGACCGTAAATCGTCATATCGTCTTTCCCTAGATACGAACTCAATTTATCTAAACTTGAATTTAAAAATTTGAATGAATCTATAATCGAAGCGAAATTTTGTAACGTTTTGGATTCGTTGAAAATGAAATATATTTTTCTTTTGTAATTGGCAAGACTGATGTCGAGCTTCGATAATCGTTACCAATTCTTTTATTACAAAATGGGCATCGTATCCCGATAAGTTATGAAGCACTATTGGTAATAAAACGTTTATTTTTATAATTTAAATTACATCCCTGATGAGCAGGTCCTCGGTAACGACCAGTGAAATGGCAATGATCTCGAACTTTTGTTTCGTCGATGTCGAACGGTTTTTCGCAAATATAACAATGCGTTGCATTCATATAATTTTCTCTTTCATCACCCGTCAAATTTGTCATGGGTACAATCGTATTAAATAATGGTGCAATTCTTCTTACAAGGTTCTCAAGTTCATTCACGAACCATTCAGCACAGTCAGGACCCCGATACGCGCGATACTCGCACACCGATGCGTTGTATGAACAGTGAAAATAATATCCCACACTGTATGCTTCGTGTTGCTGGTATGCATTGCAGTGTCCTTGATTGCTGTTAACCTTCGTAAGCATGACATTCGAAATCAGCGTACACGATGAAGGATGACGTTTTCGATGGACAAAAATTATCAAACTTTATTATTTTTATCTTCACTCGATGGTAGAATGATCGCGCAATCGTCATCTTCATGCAGTCCTTCGTAATGTTTCAATAACTTTTCTTCCGCATAAAAGTAGTGACGGCATCTGCTATAAACAAAGTAACTGCATTAGTACAAAAAGAACAAACGCATACACTAAATAGATCGTAATGGCATGATACAAACCTGTCAACAAATATAAGTTTTACTCTTATGTGCACTGAGTGGTTTGAAACAAGCCGGGAAAGATTTTTAATCCATGCAAAGTGACCGCACATTACGGTTGGGCGTTTCAAGCATCAGCAGGTAACGTGACGAAATCTTTTGTTGGTGGTGAGTTGGAGCGGAGCACACCTTTTCACATTCAAGTCCCAGAAATAAACGTTTATCGAAACATCGTTCTTGGTGCTCAAATTTTGGTATTTGATAAGGGTTATTGAAAATGCGATGCCCTCCAAATTTAAAACGGTGTCATAGTTGGGAACGATGATGGTCGATTTGCATTTACATGGACGGGATATAATGCTGCAACCTATCGATCTGACAAAACACGTATCATCGTCAACTGTCACATTAATACCGCTCTTTTGTCCTTGATTGTTTTTCGTATGTCGGTGTAACAACCAGCATGCATCGGATTGCCTTTATGATATTTAACATCAAATGCAGAATTTTCGATATTGCCCAACCACTGTCCCGTTCCTGAAATTCTTCCATCAGTGTTAAAGTTGAGTTCACAATGTATTTGTCATACCAATCGTTCAAGTTTGATGTAGAAATAATTGTTTATTTCTTACACTAAAACTTTTCACATCAGTTTTATTATTAGCGATAAACTCCCCATACAACACCGTATTCACTTTTATGCATGAATGATTTTGAAAACTTCCGCTAGACGTTGGAATACTATTTTTCTAGCATCTTCCAAAAAGCTTCGTGGTTCAATATGCTCGGTGTTGATTATAATTCCTGTAGTTATCCGGTTATCGAAAGCTGATTCTACATCCTCCCAGATGAGAGATGATGATGTGTGTGATTCAGCATCTGTTCTCCTTTGACCTTCGCCTATTTTTACAGACCGTGTAACTCTGCTCTTAACGATTTAAATCTCGCTATCCTGGTGTTAAACTATTTTTCAAACCAGTTGATAAGTCCTTTCGAGTTACAATCGTTCTATCATTAAATCAATGCATTGATTGCATTGCGTCAGACATGCGTCTCGGTCGTCGTTACTACTTATGGCCGCAATATGTCGGGGTAAAAGTTGTTCTATACATGCAAGTTCGTTCAGTAATATTGCTTTTTGACCACTAGGATGATCATTGTTACGATGCAATGTCCTACGCAAGGCGCCGATTCTTTCTTTGTGTGCTTTCCATATCTCGCCTTCCTTCGACTGATAAATCGCCTCCCATTTGTAATCGATCGTCTATCAATTCAATGCATTGGTCACATTGCATCAAGCACTCACAACGCTCATCTTCGGTATTGATGTTATTACCCGTTGCGCCAATAATTCGGCAATGCGTTCGAGTTCTCGCAGTAACGTGGTCTCCATTTCTCTTTTTCACCAAACGCGTTAAGTATTCATGCACTTCTGATTATCAAATTACATATAACACACTCTTTTTCACAAACGCGTTAAGTACTCATGCACTTTTGATTACCAACTACATATGACACACATCGCCGATTTTCCCCCATTTTTATTAAAGTCTCGATCTCATACATAGAGGAAAAAGGTTCAATCTGTGCTAATGATGATAGCACCCACACATACATGAGTTGCAGTGTCAGATTTACTGCGTCAACATGAAAACTGCAAAAATAGTTGAAGGTTACGGGGATGCCATTGATGATGGTGTTTAATTACAGTTCAATATTGCAGCGTCAGATTTGCAGCGCCAACAAAACCCCTCATTTCCAAGACGTAGAAAAATTCCGGTTAAGGGGGAGGGGGTCTTGTGGTTGTCTTCCGATAAGAGAAATAGTCCCAGGGGGGTGGGGGTCTCATAGGTGTCGAATTTCAGTTGAAGGTCATGAGGGGTGCGGTGGGGCGTTATAGGTGACGCCAAAATAGATTTTATCTCAAGGTCATGGGGTGTTATAGGTGACGCCAAAAATAGTTCAAGGTCAAAAGGGTGCTATGCCGGTTGTAATTCACTTGCGTCAGCATTTCTTTTGCTGACTCAGCATAAATTTTACACCCTCAGCAGAAATATGATACCCCTCCCCCCCCGCACCCCACCCCCCCCACCCACCCCCGCAACCCACCCCCGAGGTGTCAAATTTCAGTTCAAGACGGGTGTGGGGGGTGGGGTGGGGGGTATCATATTTCTGCTGAGGGTGTCAAATTTATGCTGAGTCAGCAAAAGAAATGCTGACACAAGTGAATTAGAACCGGCATAGCCCCAATACTGGCGCGCAATGGGGCCTAAGCGTCCTTTCGTGCAGGCCAACATCAACCACTCGGCCGGGGCGCAGGACCTTTTGCTCCAAAACCCTGGCCGAGTGGCGGATTGAGGTGGCGGTGGTGTCGGAGCCGTACCGTGTCTTGGACCGGCACAACCGGTTCGGCGACGCGGCGGGCTCCATCGCCATCGCCCTGGGGGGCCGGCGCGTCCCGCCAATGTCTTAGCCACGGGGGCGGGGCTTCGTGGCCGTTTGATTGGGGGTGGCCGCACAATGGTGGGTGTGTACGCGCCCGCCCAGCTGGTCCCTGGAGCGGTTCGCGGAGTTCCTGGACTGGGTGGGGAGCGTCGCGGTTAGCTCCCACACTCGGCCGACGTTGGTCCTCGGAGATTTCAACTCCAAGGCCGAAGCCTGGGGGTCTCCGAGGACCGACGTGAGAGGAAGGGCGGTACTGCTCTGGGCGGCCTGGCGCGGGGCTCCTGCTTCTGAACAGGGGCTCCGCCCAGCACCTGCGTTCGGGCTCAGGGGAATCCATTGTGAATCTGGGCTGGGCGTTCTCTGTGGCCGGGCGCAGGGTGCAGAATTGGAGGGTGGCGGCGAGGGAGACGCTGAGTGATCATCTATACATCACGTTCAGTTACTCCCTCCCCGCCGCCACCCCAGCCGGCGCGGGGCCCGCCACTGCGTCGCTGGTGCTGAAGAGGCTGGACAAAGGGCATGCTGATGGCCGCAGCCCTTGCCGTGGCCTGGCCAGCTCTTTCGGCCGGGTCGGTCGCGGACCGTCGAGGGGGAGGCCAAGTGGTTCCGGGGGGCGATGAGCGCAATATGCGACACCGCCATGCCCCGGGCCCCGCGCTTGCCCAACCGGAGGGCGGTGTACTGGTAGTCGGGCGCCATTGCGGATCTTTGATCCGAGTGTCAGCACGGCCCGGCGCCACCGGCAGCGCGCCCACAGGGCTCGAGATCGCGACCCGACGAGGGAGGATCTGCTGAGGGGCACATACCAGGTCTTCGTTGTAGCCCTGAGGCAGGCCATCAGGGACGCGAAATCCCGTGCGTGGGAGGAGCACCAGGGCTCTCTGGACAAGGAACCCGTGGGGGCGTCCTTACCGGATGGTCATGGGTAAGCTCCGTGCACGGGCGCTCCCGGTCTCAGAGAGCCTGGACCCCCAGCTGCTGACGCGGGTAACAGACACCCTCTTCTCCCGTTCCGGGGGAACGTCGCACCCGCGCCACCAGCAAGGGCCGGCGGAGCCCGTCGCCTGGTCCGCCGACCTGGGGGTCACAGAGGAGGAGCTGGACGATGCCGTCAGAAGACTCAGGGCCAAGGACACCGCCCCGGGCCCGGACGGCATCCCCGGCCGCGCCTGGGTTATCGCGTCTGGCGTCCTAGGCCCGAGGCTGTGCCGCCTCTTCAGCGCCGCGTTGGAGCAGGGGGTGTTCCCCTCGATATGAAAGGAGGGGCGGCTGGTCCTCCTCCGAAAGGACGGACGGCCCGCAGACTCTCCCTCTGCGTACCGGCCCATTGTGCTGTTGGACGAGGTGGGAAAACTCTTCGAGCGTGTCATCGCCAACCGCCTCGTCCACCACATGTCGAGTGTTGGCCCCGATCTGGCCGACACCCAGTTCGAGTTTCGCGGGGGTCGCAGCACCGTAGACGCTATTCAGCGGGTGCGCACCCTCGCCAAGTCGGCCACGTCCCGGGGTGGGGTGGCGCTAGGCGTCTCTTTGGAACGTTACAAACGCGTTCAACACCCTGCTCCATGGGACGATACGGGGGGCGCTGGTTCACCACAACGTCCCCCCGTATCTGCAGAGGATCATCGGTGCCTTCCTGGATGGCAGGTGGATACAGTACACGGGCCGGGGCGGCACGCAGCACCGGAGGTAGGTCGCCCGCGGAGTGCCTCAGGGGTCCAACTGGGCCCCCCGTTATGAAACCTGGGGGTACGACGAGGCGCTGCGGGTGAACCTCCCGTCCGGGGTGTGGACCACGGTATTCGCAGATGATTACTTCCTGCTGGCCACCGAGTGGGACTGGTTGAGGACCCTGCCGCCGTGCCGAGGTGGGGGTCGCCATCTTGCGAAGAGTGATCCGGGGGCTGGGTCTGGCGTTGGCTCCCCACAGAACCGAGGCCATGTGGTTCTTCGAGCCTCGGCGTGGGGTAGCCCCTTCGGCCGGCGAGTGCCGGATCGCGATCGGCCGGGGTCGTCGGTACCTCGGCCTGTATCTCGACAGCCACTGGCGGTTCGATGTCCACTTCGACCGCCTGGCTCCCCGATTGGAATGGTTGGCGATCAATCTTGGCCGCCTTTTGCCCAAACTCGGGGGGCCGGGAGTGAGGTTTCGCCGCTTATACGTGGGAATCGTCCGGTCCATTGCCCTATACGGGGCTCCGATATGGGCCGGCGATCTGGCGGTCAGCAGGCATAGCTGCACTCTGCTGCAGGGGGTGGAGCGCCGACTGGCCATCAGGATCGTGCAGGGCTACTGCACGATCTCCTACGAGGGGGCGATGGTCCTGGCGGGTCTCATCCCACTCCGGTACCAGGCGGAGGTCGAATTCAGTACATACTGGTATTCGCGAGCCCTCCGCCGGGCCGGGGAGGACCCGCCGGGGCCGACGGTCGAGGAACATCGGAGCCAGGCCCGGCTGGTCGCGGCGGAAAGGTGGCAGAGATCCCTAGCAGGCGGGGCTGCCGCCGGAGGCCGCGCCGTCGGGGCGGTCCTGCAGGTGATATCGGAGTGGTGGGACCGCGGCCACGGCAGCCTGTCGTTCCGGGTCACGCAGGTGCTCTCCGGACACGGGGTGTTCGGACCCCCACTGTTGGCTCTGCGGGGCGGCGCGGGACGCTGCACAGCACACGCTGGCGGAGTGCTCGGTGTTTGCGGTGGCCCGCCACGCCCTGACGGCGGAAGTAGCGGAGGATCTCTCGCCGGCAGGCGTCGTGAGACAGATGCTTGCCGGCGAGACAAGAATGGAGGGCCGTGACCTCCTTCTGCGAGGAGGTCATGGCCCTCAAGGAGAGGGTCCGAGTGGGATCGTGAAAGGTACGATCCCGCTCGTGAGAGTTCGCGGACGTGGGCCGCGACGACGTCGTTGGGATCCGCCGCCGTAAGGGGATGCGGGGGGGCGATGGCGGCTTTCGCTGTTTGGCCCTCCGGCGCGACGGATGCGGGACGGGGCAGTGTAGCGGGAGGGCCTGCGGCCCTCCCGCCTCCTGGGAGAGATTTTTACGGGGGGTGTTTCTTGTGGGGGCAGGAGGGGTCGCGGTGTACCCTCCCACCCCGGACGAAATGAGCCCGGACCCCGGTCAGATCCGGGGGCGTGCGGGTGGGGAACCCGTTACCCAATCGGGGGCCCATCTCCGTCCGCCGCTAGGGGGGCCGGGTGACTCCGGGCGTGGAGTGGTGTTTCCCTCCCACGTGGGGAGTTGCGCTGGCCCCCGCAGGGGGGTGCAGCGGAGCTGAGGGAGTCCCCCTGGAGGGTGGCCGGCCACGGCTGACCGCAGCCCACAGGGGGACGACTCGGCGGGCCGCAGGCGCCCGGTTTGCGTGCCATTGCACGCGGACCCGAGGTGTAGCCGGCACCGGAAGCCGGCGTAGCTAAAGGTGGCGCCCGATCTTCCTCGCGGGCGGGCGGAGGGTTGCTCCTCCCCGTAGCCTGTGAGGAGACCGAGGCGCGGGGACTGCAGGCGGTACGGGCTGGAGGGCCCGGCCGCCATAGCACGTAGTTCCTCCGCGATGGAGCCGGCACCGGGTGCGACCCCTGATGCCGGCTGGGGGAGTTGTTACTCTCCCGGTGAGGGGCGCTTTTTAAGCGCTCGGCGGGGGAGGCTCCGGAGTTATAGTAATCAGGTCCCGGAGTCTCTGCCATACGCCAGAGGTCGCCGTGGGGTTTTAGTCATTAGGAATCTGACACTCCCCGCTGCCCATCCCCAGGGGCGGCGGGGGGTCTTATGTAAGATTTCCCCACGAAAAAAAAAGGTCCTTGTTACGGATAATGTAGGGATCCTCCTAGGGATCTGCGCGAACCGTCGGCAACGCATATCCATAATTCGGTCATGCGCACTCGCGTCACGTGCGTTAGAGAATCGATCGCAAAACTCAAACGATCATTGGTTCGTTAACGAGCACCGAGTAAACACCAAGCCAAACCGTTAAATCAAAGTTCGCCAAATGAATTTCTCGCTCATCACATCAATTCAATATTCATCACATTGTAATTTTCATCGTTTTATTTGTTGTTCGTGTTTGGTTGTGTCATACACAGTGTGAATAAATCAAATCTGTGTTTTACAATCAGTGAATCGTTTATCAATTCTCCTCGATCTTCAGTCCTTTAATAAGGGCAGCCAGCCCACCCACGCGAAACCCGCGTGCCTATTCAGTCCTCCTTCACTATTTCTACATTTCATATTCTGCTCAGGATCCACACCCATTCTCACTATTGTGCAACCATCTGCTTTTATCTTTAAATCTTAATTTTAAACTTTTAGTCCTTATGTCTAATTTAAATCCAAGATTCTGAAAACTCCCCTTATTCTAAATACAATTCTTCTCCTCTGATCACCTATTCTAGCTCCTCCATAATTTCAATTCTGAAAATAATGAGCACCGATTTTCTTATCCTTAAAAACTATAGACTATGATTCTCACGATCAATTCAATCCTCAATTTCAATTCAATTTAAAATTAAAATTCTGGACTCCTCTTTAGTCTCAATTCTAACATCAATACAATCCCACAATTCCAAATCATCAAGCTTAATTTCCTGCTAATTTCAAATCTTGGAAATTTTGAACTCTAATACATTTCTTGTGAAAATCACATCTCATCAATTTAATTAGAACTACATTTCTCGCGTTGTACGATTTCCAATCGGCGATCTCAGAGCTCGGACGCTTATACCTGCGTCTTAGTTTCCTGCTGGATTCTGACTTGCGGCCTCATCTTATGATTCGCGGCCTCCTCTTCTGATCCCCTCCCTTGCGATCGCTCTCCGCAGCATCACAAGCTCGATCTATCTCACTCATTGGACTTGCCGGGCAGTTGCTCGACTCCCCTGGAGGCGGGGTGTTACAGAATACGTCTCCAGCCTCCCTGGCTTGTCATAAAAGGCGACTAAAAAGGAACCGCGCGCGAAGCCCCTCCAGATCGGCAACATCAAGCCCGTCGTACATGGACACGGCTCGTCCGCACCCCTTTAGACACCGACCGACGGCTGATCCACTGACCCAGTTCCGGCCACTACCTGCGAGCGGGTGACGTAATCCGTTCATTGCCCGCTTGTACGCGCCTCTCACACGCCCCAACAAGGCGCTTAAAACTTCTAGCTCTCACGGCTAATATAAAATCCAAACTTAGAAAACCCAATTTTAATACATTCTTCATTTCCCGAACACCTACCTTGTTCTCCCTGATAACGCCTAAAACTTTGAAAGCAAGATGCACCAATTTTCTTTCACGAAAATTGTATTTAATTACCCCTAAATTTAATTTTCATGATAAGTTTAAAATCCAAATTTTGGACTCTTCTTAATTCTCAATTATAATATTAACACAGTTCTTCAATTACGAATTACCAACCCTAGCTCCCTGCTAATTTTAAAATTTTGATAAATTTTGAACTTTAATACATTTTTTCGAATATTACATTTCATCAATTTAATTAAAATTACATTTTCGCGCCGCACGATTTCCAATCGGCGACCTCGAATCTCAGGCGTATTAAGCTCGCGTCTCGGCTCTCTTCCAGATTCTGACCCGCGGCTTCTTCCTTTTGATCCTCTCCCCCTGCGCTCGCTCTTCACAGCATCTCAAGCTCGATCTATCCCTCTCGCTGTACCTGTCGGGCAGTGGATCGAGACCGGCCGACCTGATCCTTCCCTCGCTGGCCGACTCTCGGCGAACCATGACCCTACCCACCCTACCCCTTAGGTTCTCCGATTGCGCTCGCACCTCTACGTATCGTGGCAGACAGCCTCGCACTTTTGGGACGGGAACTGGACAACAGTCCTGGTGGTATCAATAATCAAAGCAATAGCATAATCACGTTTTACATATTTTGTACTCGCTCTAACATGTCAGTTGTTGCCCCGTGCACATCTCTTACGGCGGCTTGGAGTACTACTCCTCGCTTGTAACCTCAACTGCAGCTTTGATGTCGTACTCGACGTCACCCACTGCCACCCACCGCCTGTTCTGCATATTTAATATCCTTGTCCCTTGCTGAAGACCCCGACGCTTCATCACTCCCACACTCTTAGTGATAACCTTCTTCTTCTCTTCTTTTCTTCCTCTACTAAAGGCGGCGATCTGCTGATTTCCCTATCGTTTTCCACGTGTGAACCCACCTCAACTGCTATCAGCTAAAGGTAACGGAACCCGCTACCTCGGTTTCAAACTATCTAGCCTGCATACTGCAACCCATGAAACTCTGGAATCGGAACTTGGGAGGCTTGGCAGGGTGCCAGTGCTGACGTTGCTCCTTCGCGGCTCTCCTTTCTCCCTGATCTCGCTCAGCGTGGCTCCACGAGTTGGATGCTGCCTCAATACTCCAGACACGCAAACAATATACTTGGTGCCGATTGTGCCTATAATGATCAACCCAATAAATTAACCTTAGCTTCAAACTATGGCGTGCGTGCCCTACTTAATGACACGAGGTACAGCATCCCTCTTACCGGACTGGGGTAAACACAAACAATAGGTTCTGATCCAGTAATAATGCCCTGCAAAGCGTTCATTTTATTAACATTATTCTAAGTAACTCCTTCTCTCCTCTTACAAATGTTTTCTTGACATATAAATTCGCGGATATAATTAATTTACATACTCAATTCACACACTCACAAACATAAGCAAGCCTTTAACACTTAACCTGTAAACAAGTCAAGTACATGTATGGCGTTTAAACCTGTCTCCACTAATCCCATTAATTTCGCCAGCCTGGCCTCAACCGGCGCCACGACTACCCCTCGCCCAGGATCCGCGTGTGCCGCGGGAGTGACGGGAGCCTCGCCGGCGGACCCGACGAGGCACCATTAACCCCTGCGCGTTCTCTTGCCCTCTCCACACTCTCCTTTTTGGTCATTACCCTCGGTTACAAATGATATAAGGGAGCGGTCGCCTCCGCCTATCCAGTAAGCAGCTCGTAAACGACTCCGGAGTCAGCTCCCCCACCTCCAGGTATAGAAGTGTCCGTTGCACTGCCCAGCGATCACACACAAACATTGTGTGGTGCGCATCATCATCCACTGGAGGGTCGCAAAACCAACAGCTCGGTGACGGACTTCTTCCTATTCCGATGAAGATAATAAGCAAAGCATCGTGACCTGACATCATCTGTGTCAAATGATAGGTTAGATAACGTGCTCCATCGCTCTCCACTCACCGCCTCAATGCCGGGAATCAGCCTGCGAGTCCAGGCGCCGCTCTCCGAGGTCGTCCAGCGAGTTTGCCAGCGATCGAAGGTGTCATACTCCACCACCTGCGGCAGATTCACGCGCTCTTCTGGGTTCTCCGCCTCCTCGTACCCATACAAAGCGGCCCTAGCCCTTATCAACAAATCCCACGGCATACAACCCGACAGCGTGCACAATGCCTCCGACGAAACGGTACGATACGCGCGTGTCACGCGCAGTAATCCCAAACCGCTGCGTCGATGTCAATCGCTGTCTCATACATCCGTCCTCCACCGCCTCGCTCCACACTGGAGATGCATACAATACTATAGCCTCTAACACTCGGTAATATAGTAAACGCGGTTTCGGACCGCACCCTCGTGGATTCGGTAGCAGCCACGAGAGGTGTTGTGCTACTTTTACTGCCTTTTCACATACCTCGGCTCATCTGACTATGAAAGAGCCTGCTGTTACTGAACATCACGCCAAGGTACCTAATCGAGCGTGATGTTCTGATATCCGCGGCCTCGTACGAAAGAACAAGCCCGTCGGGTACGCGTCCTCCAGTCAAGAGCACTGCCTCAGTTTTCTCCTTCGCAAGAACCAGTCTCTCTCTCTCGTACCACGCCCCCACTACACGTAAGGCATGTTCTGCCAGCTCCGCACACTCTGTCTAGTGATCGGGCTACTATAAGCAGCGCCATATCGTCCGCGAAGCCCACGGTCGTCACGCCCCGGTGGCAGCAGCACTTCCAGCAACCCGTGCGAACGATAGATTCCACAACAATGGTCCAAACACTGATCCCTGCGGTACTCCAGCAAATATAGCTGCTTCCACCCACTCACGCGCTCGGCATCCGGGTGCCCACTCTTCGCTCGCTTAAATAGCTATGCAACATGTCTGTTCCGAAATGCGTGGCCTGCGAGGATCGGAGAAAGAACACACGCACCTTGAATAACAATTAACAATATTTATTTTACACTATGTACAAATAAAAGGCGTAATATACATAAACGCGCGTGGACTGCTGCGAAAAAGTACAGAATTGCGTGGTCAAAATGGCGTACTTGTATTCAAAAAACTCGCGTAGTCTGAAACAAGTGCTTTCACGACAAGTGTCGAAACAAGAAGAACAAGAATCGATCATGGCGTCGATCATGCCGGTTCCGCGTGGAGAGGGGACCGCGTGGACAAAGTGGACCCGAGAGGTGCTGCCGCTATCGGTAACGACGCACCGACGAAATACTTTCGTTGCCAACTTTGTGTTCTGCGACAATTTGGGGAATTTCCTCCGGCCATCAGCGACTGGTCGATGATGTGGTCTGCGTGTCCGCGTTGTCCTGAGAGGGCTGATGAAGCAGAGCCAGCTTGGCGATGGGCCGCGTGAGCGTCGTGGTGGCCGTCTTGAGAGTGACGACCCTGGTCAGTCCATCCTTTCCTGGCATCAAACTGAGAGTCCTGGCCAGGGGCCATTTCCCTGGGGTCAAGCGTCCATCCAGTGATGAGAACAAGAGAGCCTACCTTGATCTCGTTGGACGGATGATGTCATTTAGAGATGGCCTGGAGTCATCAAATACTGCGTGGACCAGAGTCTCCAAAATTGTTGGAGACGCTGCTGCAGAAATTGCCACCTTGACATTCGGTTGACTGAGACGTCGAGAAGCGTGGGCTCTGGTACTGTGTTGAGCGGCGATCCTGTCAGGAATTGTCCTGGTGATAGGGCTGAGACGTCATCGCTGAGTGGCTCCAACGGTCGTGAATTGAGGATGGCTTCAATCTGCGCGAGCAATGTTATTGATTCCTCGAACGTCAATAAAGCATCTCCAATCGTCCTCTTCAGATGGAATTTGAGAGACTTGACCACTGCCTCCCATTTTCCAGCCATGTGTGGAGCGGCAGGAGGGTTGAAGTGCCACTGCGTACCATCCTTGGCGAGTAGAGCTGCGAGGTCTTGATTTTCGCGTGTGCTGTCCTTGAACTGCTTTTTTAACTGTGCGTCTGCTCCTTGGAAGTTGGTACCGCAATCTGAGTAGAGAGAGGCTGCAGTTCCTCTCCTTGCTGCGAATCTGCGATAAGCTGCGATGAATGCGTCGGCTGAGTAATCGGTGACAACTTCCAAGTGTACAGCTGAGGCTGCGAAGCAAAGAAAGACGCAAATCCACCCCTTCTGCGTCTTGGCTCCTCTGCCTTTCCAAGTTTTCAGCGTGAGCGGTCCTGCATAGTCCACCCCAGTGTGGGTGAACGGGCGCGATGGAGTGACCCGACAAAGAGGTAGATGGCCCATCAGTTGATGGGCACGGATCCCCCTCTGCCGAGCACACTTTACACACCGCAGGATATGCGTCTTCACTGGAGCTCGTCCACCGAGAATCCAGTAGCGTTGTCCGAGAAAAGCGCGGGCGGATTGCGTACCTCCATGCATGGTCTGACGATGTGCGTGGTCGATGAGAAGCGCTGAGAAGCTTGACTCCCGAGGCAAAATGACAGGATGTTTGCCGTCGTGCGAAAGCTCTGAGTGTTGGAGGCGTCCGCCTACTCTGGCGATCCCCTGATGGTCAAGGTAAGCGGTGAGCCTCGTAAATGGATGCGTTGACGGAAGCGTAGCCTTTTTGGCGAGTGCAGCGAGTTCATCCTTGAAGAACGTGGACTGCGTGACCTGAATCCAATAGATTCTGGCCCTTTCCATATCAGCTGCTGAGATGAAATGCGTGGGCGAAGCGTCCTGTCGTTTGAACAGCTTGTCCACGAATTTGAGGCAAAGAGCGGTGATTCTGAGTAATCTGTTAACACAGAATATTTAAAGATTAATTCCCATGAATATTCCTTTAGAGTGTTTGCTGTGGTGAGACCAGCCGAGCTTCAGAGGCGCCTAACTCGTCTGCGTCGACACTGGTCTGCTTGGGCCACGTGTTCTGAGGTTGCGTGAGCCACGGTGGTCCCGTCCCGCAAAGCGAGTGCTGTTGAAGCTGTTCTGTCGTCATGCTCTTGACGCGCAGTCAGCTGGATTCGATGATACTGGTACATGCCTCCAGTGAAAGTTCTGCGTGATCTCCTGGATTTGGTTTACCCTGTTGCGTACGTAATCCTTCCACTTTGGAGGGGTGCGTTTTGATCCATGCTAGCGTAACTTCTGAGGTCCGTCCACAAAATGTCTGAGAAACGGTCAAGTTCAAAGTAGCGTGAAACATGCCGCATCAGTTTTGAAAGTAGCAGCGCTGCTGTGAGTTCCAACCTCGGGATGGTTAGACGTTTGAGTGGTGTCACTCGCGTTTTCGAACAGATCAAAGATATGTGGGTACCCGTGGACGGTGCGTGGACAACAAGGTAAACAACTGCTGCCATTGCGAGGACTGATGCATCAGAGAATCCGTGAAGTTCAACTGTAGACGTGGTCGTTGTGTTGAACCATCGTGGGACGGAAAGTCTGGCCAGACTAGTAAGATCTTCCCTGATGAGCAGCCACCGTTGAGTGATGTGAGGAAGGCAGAATGACGTCCCAAACCGAGTTCCTGTAACCAAAGCTCTTGAATGAGAATTTTGGCTCTGATAAATACAGGTGCAAACAAAACCGAGTGGATCAAGAGTTGAGCTACTTCGGAGAGAATGAGGCGTTTCGTGAACTGCGTGCGTTGTGTTGCTGATATGGTCGAGAAGTTGAGCGTGTCCTGATGTGGAATCCATTTAATTCAGAGAATTTGGTTGCGCAGTCGTCGAATTGAATTGATGGCGTTGTTCTGTTGTGGTGCGAGGTCTTCTAGCACCATTTGCTCGTGGAATGCCATTTTGCCAATGGAAATCCGCCAGCTTGACAGAGTTGCGTCAGCTGATTTGCGACGTCCAGTAGTATGCTCTTGCTGTATCGGCACCACCAAAAATGTCATCGACATACCTGCCGTTTTTTGATGGGCTCAACAGCAAGGGGATATTTCGAACCCTTCATCCTCAGCGAGTTGCAGGAGTGTTCGAACCACCAAGTACGGTGCAGCTTTCGTCCCGTACGTGACCGTGGTCAAGCTGGTACTGCGTTTCCTGTTGTGCGTCATCAAGCCAAAGTATCTGCATGCACGCTACTCTTGTGACGGTACGGTTTGCAAACAGATGTTTGTATCTGCGTATCCAAATGCAGCAGATTCTGCGATATTCAGCATCAGATTGGACCAGTATGTAGAAGATCGTTCAGCGAGTATCCTGATGAAGTTGGACTGGAGCCATTGAAAACCACACGCAATGCGGTGGTCGTGCTGCCCAACTTCAGAACGCCATGATGCGGAAGAAAGTACTGAAACGGACTAGTTATTGAGTCGTTGTTCAGTCTTACCATATGACCAAGTTGCTCATACTCGAGCATGAACTTGGTGTACAGCTGATTGTACTGGGCGTCCTTACTGAGTCGTCTGAGAATCCGCTGAAGACAATTGTGCGCCGTCTGATACGAATTGCCGAGTGCTCTTGGGTGAAGTCTGAGCGGCAATCGCACGATGTATCTTCCTGCGGAGTCTCTTGAATGCGTGGTCTTGAAGTGATCTTCGCACTCTTGCTCGTCTGGTGTGAGCAAGGGTGCCGTGTCCTGCGGTGGCACTTCCTGCGTCCAGAAGCGGCTGAGTAACTCACTCAATTGGCGATCAGTATATTGACTGTCACTTGATGAGAAGTCCTGCGAATTGTCTGAGTGCCCTCGAGGAGCTCGATATGAGCAACCGAAGATCGAAAGTTGAGCGATCAACGGTGATGGCGTGTGCCGAATAATATTTGACCTTGATGACTTGCCCGTATGCGTCTGCCCCGAGAATGATGTCCACTGGTCTGGATGTGAGAAATTGAGGATCTGCGAGGTTCCATTTCGCCAGATGCGATGGCAGCGTTGGACGAGCTTGTGGTTCTGATGGTAGGCAAGTGGTCCACTTCGTGAGCACGTGTGCGTGCACGGTGACTGAAAGCGGTCTATAATTGGAATGGAGGGTAATATTGACCCACTCCATTCGTATGCGAGGTCCTTGCTCCACCAACTCCGTGGACATCCAATGAAGAGCGTTGTCGCCTGAGTCTACGCTGGTTTACTAAAGACTCTGAAATAAGAGAACTGCGGTTGGGGTACCAACCCTTCCACTTGTTGGTCGAAGTTGACGGCGGTGTTCGTCGTGGTCTGCGTCGAAGTAATAGGGGCTTGCGAGGGCCCTGCTGCGGCTGCCTGCGAGGCAATCTCCTCCGTGCAGTGTGGTGTGATGGTGTTCGTCACACAATTTGCACCGCTGGTGCATTGTCCTGCAGCTCCGGAAGTTGTGGTGCCCAAGACAGTTGATACAGAGCGCGTGTACCTTGATGACATTGAGGCTCTGATACAGCGAGGTCTCTGAAAGCCGGACACGCGGCCAGAAAATGGTCCTTAGCACAGTACGCGCAGGGGCAGAGCGCTGCTTGTCGTGCCCTCTGCGGCGTGGAGGACCCAGCGTGAGCGGCGGGCGTGGGCGGCGTGGTCCGAGCTGACACTGAGTGCGTGGCCACCCTCGACAGGCCCAGAGCGTTGCGTCGTGGGCTGAGTAGTTTTGGTGGCGGTCTGCGTGGTTTGCGTAGGCCTGGCGTCCGGGTGGGGCTCGAGCTGCTCGAGCATTGCGTACGCGGGCCACCAAAAACTTTGAGAGCTGCTCCATCGTCGGAAACTCCGTCTGCGTGGACAGCGTTGACTCCCAGTTCTCGCGTGTGTCAGGATCCAAGAGGCGGACGAGTGCGGTGATCATGGAAGCAGTTAGCTTATCGTGAAACCCGACGCTCTTCAGGGCTTCAAGCGTTGGGAGCGTGGCCGCCTTCCTGACCTTCACCGGTTTTTAAATTGTAAATCCAATCCATGTGGGTCTGGATATTGAGACGCTTATTCTCGAAGCGCTCGTCGAGGAGCTTCATGCTTGAGCGAAGGCCTCCCTCCGTCGTGGGCAAATGCTCGATGAGCTGGGCAGCGTTGCCGGAGACGGCTCCCTTGAGGTAATGGAACCGGTCGAGGTCAGAGTGAGGTCGTCGCGTGCGGTTGATAACTGTAGGCGAAGGTGGCCTTGAATGATGCACCCGACTGTACTCCCCCTCAAACTTTGGGGCGGTGCGATCTCGGCAGACGTGAGCGGGCGTGTCGTGGGCGGTTGCGTGGGCGTCGCGGGCTGCGCGGTCGGCGACGGACTCAAACGGTGCTCCAGCTGAACAATCAGTTTGCGCGCGGTCAGTACTACCTTGTCTTCTTGCGAGACCACCTTAGACTTGTAGTAGCCGTGGTCCAGTTGAGAGACAGGCAGAGTTGGCTCAGCGCTTGATGCTCCTGATGGAACATCAAGTGCATCTCCATGAGCGTAGTCTTCGTGATCTCCACTCTGAAGGGAGAATCTCCAGAGGACTCCTTGGCAGCGCGCCTGGAGGTCCTCTACGATTGAGAGCAATCGTGTCCAGGCGTTCCTCCTGGACTCTAGCACGGACCTGAAGCTCTGACGAGAGCCGAGCGGGCGAGCGTGTTCTTGTGACCTGCGTGGGCTGCGTGGTCTCTTCCGGCACTCCAGTAATGGCGGCGCAGCAGGCGCTTCCTCATCCACCTGTTCGAGCGGACGGAACCGTCCTGCGACGCGGGTGACGGGTCGCGCGATTTCGGCATCGTTTAATCCTTTAGCGTGTCTCTGAGCACTGAACTAAACGTTGCACTGCGTGTCACAAACGAAAGAAATGCCAACAAACTGAAAAATGTCACACACTAAAAAATGTCGCAAAAAAAAAACCAAAGAGTCACTGTCTCAAAACGTCATTAAATCTACAGAGTCCACGAGTCTCACTTAACACTAACGAAAACTGAAAAGCGTTCAACGGAATCGCGTGCACTACACCTGCGTCCGTCACGAACCGTTACGCAAAGGGCGTGTCTCATCCGGCTCGAAGGACCAAAATGTTTCCGAAATGCGTGGTCTGCGAGGTCGGAAAATGAAACACGCACCTTTAGGATTAATATAAGTATATTTACCACTATTTACAATGTTTTACTGCGGATACATATAAACTGCGTGGACTGCGACAAGAAAACTGAACAGCGTGTTCAAATGGCGTGCTCGTTTGTAAAAGTCGCGTGGTCGGGAAAACACGTGCGTTCTCGAGAAGCGTACAAACAAGAAGAAGAAGAATCGATCATGGCGTCGATCGCTGCCGGTTCCGCGTGGAGAGGGGACCGACGTGGACAAAGTGGGCCCGAGAGGCGCTGCCGCTATCGGTAACGACGCACCGACGAAATACTTTCGTTGCCAACTTCGTGTTCTGCGACAATTTGGGAAATTTCGCCAACATTCACGAATAAGTCTAAAGTTCAAATGTTGGACTCTTCCTAATTCTCAATTATAAGATTACTAGCGCCCTCACCACCTTACGTGCCATGCACCCCCGCTACTTGACCACCCCAGTGCGCATGTGCAGAAGACACTCCTACCCTGCCACTCGCGCTGGCCCAAGACCTCCCGCGAAGATAAAAAGGGCCACGGCCTATCGTTTTATGGACAAGACGGGTCTCTGCTCCTAAGACGCTCCCTTGTGTGGACATCCAAAGGACAGAACCCCTGCCTGGCTCCGATCTTGCTCCCTTGAGTGGACAAACCCGGACCACGAGGCAAATCCTTGCTCCACGCGGTTCAAGTGTAACTTTAAACGCGGCCGAGTTTTTCCCCGCGTACGCACTCCTTTAGTAATAAGACGAGTTGTGTCTGTATTTTAGACTCTGTGAAATATATATACTTTTAATCATCCACTAGTGGTACTCACTGTTTCGTTTAGCCCGGACCCCGGTAGCCGTGTAAGGCTACAACATAAAAATTAATGTTAGAGGCAAGGGGACCTCACCAAAAATTAAGCACCCCAAAATATATATTTGTTATATATATCACATATCTGTTTCCAATTATTGATTCTGTGTTAAGAGTAAACAAAATAAAATTAGAACAATATTTTAAATATTGATTTTTTTTGATAAATTTCTATTTCGTTCTTTCTTTAAGGATGATTCACGCTAACCGTGCCGGGTCCGAGCCGTATCTCGGACGGGACAAGGTCAAAGATCTTCATATACGTTTTATATGAATCTGTTCATATTACACCGAGTCGAGCCCAAGCTCCGGCCGTATGTCGGCCGTGCCCCGGCATCGAAACGTCCGTGTATATTGTTTCGCCGTCGCCGCTCCGTTCCCGGTTCGGTTCGGTAGAGGCACGGTGTAACATGAACGTACTTGCGAACGGGTTTGTTGCGGCGTAACGATGGAAACTCGTGAAAAAAAACGATCTTGCCCTCTTTTCGCTGTGTCGGGCGTCCCGTAACGGCCACGTTTTTTTTGGAGAAGACAATTGTCTCTTTTATCTAAGACAGATCTGTTTAATTGCATATTTAAAACATTTTCACGTTAAACATGGACCGATGAAAAATTAATACAATGTGTACGGAAGAATCCCGTCCTGTATGACATGACGCGTGTGAAATATTTGGATTCCAAATACAAATACTCCATATGGAAGAGTTTATCTAAAGAAATGAATTTAGCTGGTGAGTAACAATTTTTTATTCCGAATTTACAAGGAGCATATTACTAATCATTAATATTATATACGAATTATATTTTAACTTAGAAATTAGTTTCAATACGTCCAGCTGGTGATGCAAAGTAATTTTTTAAAAGTTTTCCCTAACAGAAAATGCGTCATTAGCAGGCCTTCCTGGTGACCGAACAATGGATTCAAATATATTTGGTTGTGAATTTTCTGCATTAAGCCTATGACTATGGACCAGATATGTGTATGTCATTTCGTTCACGTAAGAAATTGTGTAGTACACAGGTTGATAGAATGGACATAGTCAACATTTCTGGCGCCATTTTAATTCTTCTACAAAAAATTTCTAAATCTTGTGTTAGAATACCAAACGCGTTTTCCACCAATCGCTGAGCAATGAGAGTCTGTGATTGAAATAAGTCTTATCAGCGTCGTAAGCAGATGCTTCAAGACGCGTATCTGAGCCGGTAATGGCTAGTAGCATGCATAGTATGCCCGGACGATGCCCGGCGACAACGGCTCGGCTCCGGCACGGTCCGGCACGGTCCGTCTCGGGCACGGTGTATCGTCGGTATAGCATACATAGTATGCCGGACGATGCCCGGCGACAACGGCTCGGCTCCGACACGGCCTGTCTCGGGCACGGTGTAGCGTGAATCATCCTTTTTTGTTATCAAAAACAATATTTCTAAATATTACGTTTAATCACTTTTGGCAGCTTATCAGAGTATTAGTTTCAATTTTGTGTATTAATTTTAGGTCATAAAACTCACTAAATAATCAAATTAAACTTGATTTTTTTTTAGAATGTTATAATTATTCTTCATGTATAATTTTTACTTTCTTATTTAATAAATTTTAAATTATTTTGATTTCATATACTGTAAGTATACTAATCGTACGTTACTTGTATTAATTTTCACACAATTTCAATAAAAAGTGTGGAAATTATAAGCATAAACGGAAAATGCCTCATTCGCCCCACTGTGCGCCGTCGCACGCGCAACGTAACACTTTGAATAATTTATCTGTAAACCATTATTTTGTAATAAAGCCTCAAACTTTAGGAAAAAAACGACAGAATCTTATTTGTACTCCCAATCGATGTATAAAGTGTGTCCGCGCTAAAGTGTGACGGACGTTTTTTATTTCGTAACTATTGATGATAGGAAAATTGTTTATATGGAAATTCCACGGTATAAGGGGGTCCATGTTCTGGCTTCGTGAACGAAAATTTATTTATATTATTAGTTTAAAAGATATGAGGTCAAGTTTTCGTTTTTTTAAATGGAACTATATATTTTTTCACATCATGTGATAGTGCTTTCAAGACGAATTCATAAGGCATTAATGTATACACCCGATTTTTAATTAGTTTTCAACGATTATAACGTTTACAAATTTTCCCGATTTTCAGTAGATACGTTTCGGTTTTGAGTGGCAAATCATGTTACTCTTACCAAATATAAATTTTTTTCAAATTTTATGTTCTAATAAATTATGACTGAAAATGTTTCTCCACGTTATTTCCTCGCACCCTGTATAAATAGCAATCCTCGGTTATAAATGCCTTAGATGGGATGACATAGAAATCAAAATTCCTCCTTAAGAAATTTGATAAATATCGATATATGCGGATTACCTCCGTTATCGACAGTTTTATCTATGTATGTTATCGACAATTAATTTTTTAGGTAGTACGTTTTTATTTGTGGCGCTTTTTATGAGTTCCTCTTTTGTTTTATATTCTGTTTGCAGTACGTAGTTGCCAAGACGTGCGTCACGCGAAACATGTATTTCTGGTTCATATTAAACGTACTATAAAGCTACGCATCATTAAATTAATTGATATAACCATCATTTTCATATACATATAACATCGTGGTAATTATTCGCCCTACACACCAGATCACAGAAAAGAGTCCAACAATAGGTAATCAGTAAATATGTATATATATATCTACTAGCTGTTTTTACCCGCCGCTGCCCGGGTGGTATTTTGTCTGAGAAAACTGTACATATGGTGGGAATATATAGTAGGAGTTTATAGTATTTGCCCGCTCCTTAAGTGAATACTGAATGCGGGGAAGCAGCACCGACGGCATGCACCATCCATCCCCACCGCCTGAGGTACGAAGATATTCCCACTACTATGTCAACACTGCAGCGGTGGGGATTAGCAGTTCTGCTGAACTGTTCTGCGCCCACGATCTACACAAACGAAATAAACAATATTTATTACGTTTCTGATGCTACAGCGTGATAAAACGAGTCTATGTCCTTCGCAAGGTTATAGGGAACACATAGAAAAAAATCGCATCAAAATCAAAGCAGTAGATTTGGAGATTACCCCGAACAAAGAAAATGCTTACAGCTTTATATATTAGTATAGATAATACCGCTCCTCAACTATGCATCACCAATTCTAGTTTCCTGGTTAATTTTAGATTTTGACAAATTTGGAACTTTATTACATTTTTTCAAAATTACATTTCATCAATTTAATTAAAATTTAATTAAAATCGTATTTTCGCGACGCGACGATTTCCAACCAGCGACCATGAATCCCGGACGTAATATGCTCGCGTTTCGGCTCTCTTCCGGATTCTGACCCGCGGCTTCTTCTTCGATCCCCTCCCCTGCGCTTGCTCTTTCACAGCATCCCGAGCTCGATCTATCCCTCTCGCTGTACCTGCCGGGCAGGGATCGAGAACGGTCGGCTTGATTCTTCCTCTCGCTGGCCGGACTCTTGGCGAAACCATGACCCTACCCGCTCTACCCCTCAGGTTTCTCTGATTGCATTACGTACTATACGTAGCGTTCCGCTTACGGTGCCCTTACACAAGTGTAGTATAGAATTGAATGAGTTCTCGTGCGGACTGCCGAGCCGGTCGGACGTGTCGCCCGGAGGGTCCTGTGGCCTGCCAGGCATCTGGCATTGTTGGGCTGCCTCGGTCCTCGTTCCGTGTTTCCTTGGTTTTTCTCTGGTTTCTCCGGTTTTTTCTTCCGGTGCTGTGACGTCAGTGATTCCTACAATTTCGCGGCCTCTGCGGCCCATGCTGTGCTTCGCGGCGCCTTACGATTACGTGGATACTAAGTGTTAGGTTTCTATATTAGTGCATGCGTACGCGATTCCTTCGTGTCTCCCCGTAACCTGTACGATTCTATAAGTGTAATGCAAGTATACCAGTGCTATGAAATCACTACTCCAATGCTCATGATCGCAAATGTGCTTGACAGCTCCATTCCGTGGCTGCGAGTATTGCTCTTCTGCCAGTCTGGTTCTTGATTCTTGTCGTCCTGCATGACCCTGGGACGACTCCGGGGCCGTCTGGCGACATGTGCCCGGACCATTCGATCGCCCGACCTTCACCGGCGTACATTCACCAAGGATCTCGAGTGCTATGGCCACTGTTGATGCTGCCCCCCCGCCCTCCCCCATCTTGGCGACTGGCCAACCCTGATCTGTCTCATCGAATCAAAAATGGCATCCCCTCGGCCCGGCCTACGAGACGAGAACTGTGATACGAGGCTTCGAGGTTGTTGGATACGACGAGTTGTTCACTGCTGTTACAATGGTACGTTACTACCACGCAGAGAACCTAAGGTGGGGTAAGTCCGAATTAGGAAATTTAATTCAAATTCCAACCTCGAGCCGGGTTTCAATTTCAGCCTTAGATGATGTTAATTGATTGATTTATTGACTGATTGACTAATCGATTAACTAACCAAACGTAATCCCGGGCAATCTGGCTCGTTGCCTGTCAGACACAAATTGGCAATGACTTCCGGAAGCAATTGCTTGCACACCAAGCATCGGGCGGGTTATCAGAGGTCTGCAAACGACTGTTTTAATATTAAAAGGAAAAGGGAAAAAAAATTTATTTTATCTTGCGTGACTGAAGACAGCCTCAAATACACTTATGTTCCATATATGCTTTCTGCGATCTTATGGTTCGCCTGCCTGATCAAAACTAACACCTGAATCCGCGACAGCCATCACACATGTTTTTGGAACTCCTGTCACCTCTCCCCTTTCGGCCGTGTGTAAACTGGACGCGGAGGAGTTTAAATCAGGATTTTCCACACACATGTGGACCTACGCGTAGAGTTCAGCAACCACTTTCGGTCTTCTCCCCAAACACTCTCCCCTCACACGCAATCGTACCTTCTACTCGGTGCTCTGGCTTACTTAACATCGCTATTACTATTTCCTTTACCCACCGCTCCTAAAACTTTTAACCGCAGCATCTAAATTAGCACCTCATTCTCCCTAATCATCCGATTTCTCTGGTCTTGCATAATCACTCCTATGTATCTTCGCTTCTTTATTTTATCACGCCTCTGCACGTACGGGGTGCCGGTCGAGATCTTTCGAGCGCAGTGCGCTCGCTTGGGCGCATGTGCGCTCTTCGCACGGGTCGCCCTCTCCTTCCTGTGCCTTGGATTATGCCGACACGGACATACGGGGTTGGAAGGAGGTAATCTCTACAAACAATTGCATTTCACTTCACCCGCCGTGCTTACTCACCTGCCACGCAACCATTCATTAAGTCCGTAACTCCGCAGGGAGCGCTTTAACCCTTTAAACGTACTTGCTCATCGACACATATTCTGCTTACTCTCTCATGCTCCCGCCTAGGCCCACTCACATTGTTGCTCTGTTCCCCTTTCTCTCCCCTCCCCCTCCCCTTCCCCCCTTCGCCTGTCGGCTCCCGGTCACGTCTCAACGCTCTCCCCCCTTACTTCACACTACACTTTCGCCTTCTGCGCCCCCTCTCGCCCCCCTACGTTCCGCCACACCACGCTTTTGCCTTGTTTTGCTTCCATTTTAGTACTTGCACTTGCGACTCTCGCGGTTCTCAGCATTTCGCTCGCTTCTCTCCCTTTGTTTTGTTCTCTTGCACTCTCACCCACCCTTTTTCCAGTCTTATGTCTCTGCATGCATCTCTGTACCTGACAGTGAACTCACTCCTTTCCTTCCCTCCTCTTTTCCTCTTCACTCTCTCCTCGCTGCCACCGTCCACGCATGCACCCCCTTCCTTTCCTCTTCCCTCTCCTTCATATTTGCATGCGCGCACCCTACACCCCACGTTTCTCCTTCCATTCATTTCCCTACAACGCCTCTGCCTTCCTCCCTTACACTCACTCCCCACCTTCTCTTCTATCCCTCTCGCCCTCTTGCTTCACCTCTGTCCTGGTCGTACCTGGGTCGACGGCCAGCCTTGACCGGCTCTCTGCTCGCAGTCTTCGACACTCGACACTCTGCAGTCGATCGCTGTGCGCGGTCATTCACTCGCTCCTCCTGCTCTCACTTTCGCTGATTGCTGTGTTTGACGGGCTGTGCGGGCTCCCTCTTCCTATACTACATACCCCTCTTTTGTTTTGCGCTTTCTAATCATCGCGGCATAAAGATATAAACTGACCGGAATCAGTGATAAACGAGGAAAAAAAACGTCAGCCGTATGCAACGACGGACCAACTCTTCGTGAGCATTAGAACCAGTGGTGCTCTGGCAAACCTGAATTGTGATAAGCTGTGTTTAGTGAAAAACCTGTCAACAGTTGATAACTCCAATCAAGTGAATCAAGTGAATTAATTCGCATTACATACATACTAGTAAAGTGCAATGGCTCAGCTCAAGCTCACCTCCCTCACACCAGACGGGCGATTCAGCCAACTCTCAGCAAGCAGGGCAAACAACATCGTCGAACGCAGAAGAACACGACGACAACAAACCGCAGAATACTAAGGCTGTCACCGACTTGCGTACCACAAGCACGTTATGGGCAGACTGTGGAGAATCTGCGACACGGACTCAGACTCTGAACATGTGACGGACAATTGCGTCAACAACAGCAACTCAGATGACGATGTCATCATACTAAGTCCGGAAACCTGTCGGAACTTTGAAGCGAGCTTCGAAACCCAGTCCAGCAAGGCAAGCAGGGCTCGTCAAGTGGCGCGCATCGGCAAAGAACGCTGACGTCCAGCTGCACGAGCCAATCCGTCGCCTATAACACTACAAACAGCAAGCATCAAACCACTCCACGTAGGAACTCTGGCTGCGAGCGCGTAGGCAGCAGGGCAATGGCGCTGATCCTCCAACAAGGCGGTCCACTTTCCTCACAGTCGCGCAGGTGCACGCGTCTAACGATCGGCCTCCGAACACAGCAGCAAACTAACTGTGTTCTCCACCTCACCAGACGCCTCAGCACGAAGGATTTACCAACGCACGAGCTAACGAGTTCTTGCGCAAACAAGCAAACAACGACTGTTCTCCCGCCCCTCCTCGCAGCTCTCGTAGCTTTTCAACGACAGGAAGCGACACGATTTTCCAGAAGAACGGCAGAAACAGTACGAGCACGAGCCTACAATGGGAACGCTTCGATGCTGAGCAGGTCTGCCTGGACCTAGAGTAGTTGTTCTATGCGGATTCTAAATCACTGGCGCCAGCATTTTTTGTAATTTGACACTACAGCGTCAGCAGAAATATGATACCCCCCCACCCCGACAACATCCACCCCTCTCCCCACCCTATGACCTTGAACTGAAATTTGACCCCACCGTCAGCAGAAATATGATCCCCCTCCCCCTCCCACACCCCATAACCACCCCCTCAGCAGAAATACCCACCCTATGACAACCCCCACCCCATAACCACCCCCTCGGCAAAAATAACCACCCTATGACAACTCCCGCCCTATAACCACCCCCTCGGCAGAGATACCCACCCTATAACCCCCCCCCTCAGCAGAAATACCCACCCTATGACAACCCCCGCCCTATAACCACCCCCACAGCAGAAATACCCACCCTATGACAACCCCCGCCCTATAACTACCCCCTTAGCAGAAATATCCCCCTCTCCCCTCCCCTCCCCTCCCCTCCCCTCCCCCCTCCCCTCTCCCATGACCTTGAACTGAAATTTGACGCCATCAGCAAAAATATGATACGTCCTGACCTTGAACTATTTTTGTCTTATCGGAAGACGACACAAGGCCCCACCCACTTTTCTACGTCTTGGAAATGAGATTTTTGTTGGCGCAGCAAATCTGACGCTGCAATTCGCGACTATAGAAGGTAGAGGTTTTGCTCATGACCTTGAACGAATTTTTCTACGTCTTGGAAATGCGGTTTTTTTGTTGACGCTGTAGAGTGAACAGCAATTAAACACTTTCATCAATGACAGCCCCACTTTAATAAAATGGGAGAATATTTTGCAATGTGCGTGATATGTAGTTTGACAATTGGAAGTGCAAGGCTACTTAACGCGTTTGTGGAAAAGAGAAATGGAGGCCACGTTACTGCAAGAACTCGAACGCATCACCGAATTATTGGCGCAGCGGGCGATAAACATCAATACTGAAGATGAGCGTTGTGATTGCTTGATCCAATGTGACCAGTGCATCGAATTGATAGACGAACGATTACAAATGGGAGACGATTTATCAGTCGAAGGATGGCGAGATATAGAAGCATACAAAGAAAGAATCGACGCCATGCGTAGGATATTGTATCGTGACAATGATCATCCTAGTGGTCAAAAGGCAATATTACTAAACGAACTTGCTTGTATAGAACAACTTTTGACACAACGTATTGCAGCCATAAGTAGTAACGACGACCAAAACGCATGTCTGGTGCAATGCAATCAATGCATTGATTTAATGATAGAGCGATTGCAACTCGAAAAGGACTTATCAACTGGTTTGAAAAATAGTTTAACAGCCAGGATAGCGAGATTTAAATCGTTAAGAGCAGAGTTACACGGATCTGTAAAATTAGGCGAAGGTCAAAGGAGAACAGATGCTGAATCACATGCATCATCATCTCTTATCTGGGAGAATGTAGAATCAGCTTTCCATAACCGGATAACTACAGGAATTATAATCAACACCGAGCATATTGAACCACGAAACTTTTTGGAAGATGCGAGAAAAATAGTATTCCAACATCTAGCGGAAGTTTTCCAAAATCATTCGTGCATAAAAGTGAATACGGTGTTGTATGGGGAATTTACCGCTAATAATAAAACTGATGTGAAAAGTTTCAGTGTAAGAAATAAACAATTATTTCTACATCAAACTTGAACGATTGGTATGACAAATACGTTGTGAACTCAACTTTAACACTGATGGAAGAATTTCAGGAACGGGACAGTGGTTGGGCAATATCGAAAATTCTGCATTTGATGTTAAATATCAATAAATGCAATCCGATGCATGCTGGTTGTTACACCGACATACCAAAAACAATCAAGGACAAAAGAGCGGTAGTAAATGTGACAGTTGACGATGATACGTGTTTTGTCAGATCGATAGTTGCAGCATTATATCCCGTCCATGTGAATGCAAATCGACCATCATCGTATCCCAACTATGACACCGTTTTAAATTTGGAGGGCATCGCATTTCCAATAACCCTTAATCAAATACCAAATTTGAGCGCCAAAACGATGTATCGATAAACGTTTATTTCTGGGACTTGAATGTGAAAAGGTGTGCTCCGCTCCAACTCACCACCAACAAAGATTTCGTCACGTTAACCTGCTGATGCTTGAAACGCCCAACCGTAATGTGCGTCACTTTGCATGGATTAAAAATCTTTCCCGGCTTGTTTCAAACCAGCTGAGTGCACATAAGAGTAAAACTTATATTTGTGACAGGTTTGTATCATGCCATTACGATCTATTTTAGTGTATGCGTTTGTTCTTTTTGTACTAATGCAGTTACTTTGTTTATATGCAGATGCCTTCACTACTTTTATGCGGAAGAAAAGTTATTGAAACATACGAAGGACTGCATGAAGATGAACGATTGCGCAATCATTCTACCATCGAGTGAAGATAAAATAATAAAGTTTGATAATTTTTGTCACCAGAACGTCATCCATTCATCGTGTACGCCGATTTCGAATGCATGCTTAAGAAGGTTAACAGCAATCAAGGACACTGCAATGCATACCAGCAACACGAAGCATACAGTGTGGGATATTATTTCACTGTTCATACAACGCATCGGTGTGCGAGTATCGCGCGTATCGGGGTCCTGACTGTGCTGAATGGTTCGTGAATGAACTTGAGAACCTTGTAAGAAAAATTGCACCATTATTTAATACGATTGTGCCCATGACAAATTTGATGGGTGATGAAAGAGAAAATTATATGAATGCAACGCATTGTTATATTTGCGAAAAACCGTTCGACATCAACGAAACAAAAGTTCGAGATCATTGCCATTTCACGGGTCGTTACCGAGGACCTGCGCATCAGGGATGTAATTTAAATTATAAAAATAAACGTTTTATACCAATAGTGTTTCATAACTTATCGGGATACGATGCCCATTTTGTAATAAAAGAATTGGTAACGATTATCGAAGGCTCGACATCAGTCTTGCCAATTACAAAAGAAAAATATATTTCATTTTCAACGAATCTAAAACGTTACAAAATTTCGCTTCGATTTATAGATTCATTCAAATTTTTAAGTTCAAGTTTAGATAAATTGAGTTCATATTTAGAGAAAGACGATATGATGATTTTACGATCACAATTTAATTTTTTGGATGAAATAAAATTCGATTTGCTTACACGAAAAGGCATCTTTCCATACGATTATGTTACCGACTATATGAAACTGAATGAGACAACATTGCCGACATATGAGAAATTCTATAATCAACTAAGCGACTGTGCAGTTTCACAGCAGGATTATGACCACGCGATAAAAGTCTGGCGCAGTTTTAATATAAAAACACTTGGCGAATATAGCGATTTATATTTAAAAACAGATGTTTTATTATTGGCCGACATTTTTGAAAATTTTCGAAGCAGCTGTTTGAGAAGTTACAAATTGGATCCTGCATATTACTATACTTTACCCGGTTTTACGTGGGATGCAATGCTCAAGCACACGCGTATCGAATTAGAATTATTGACAGATATCGATATGCTACTTTTCATAGAGCGCGGCATACGTGGTGGTTTAAGTCAATGTTCTAATCGATACGCAAAGGCCAATAATAAATACATGGATTCGTACAATTCCGAAGAACCATCGCGATATTTAGTTTATTTCGATGTTAATAATTTGTATGGATGGGCAATGTCGCAGTATCTGCCTTACGGCGAGTTTAAGTGGTTAGACGATAATGAAATTAAAACTTTTAACATTCATGCGATATCCGAAAATTCGAACATTGGATATATTTTGGAAGTCGATTTGAAATACCCACTAGAATTACACGATAAGCATGCAGATTTACCTTTTTGTCCAACACGCGAGAAGCCTCCTAATGGCAAACATGAGAAACTACTCGCTACAGTTCAGGAAAAGCAACGTTACATCATCCATTACCGCAATCTTCAACAATGCTTAAATCATGGTTTAAAAGTTTCTGTAATTCATCGCGTTTTAGAATTTAAACAATCTCCATGGCTTCGCGAATACATTAATTTAAACACGCAACTTAGAACTGTAGCTAAAAATGATTTTGAAAAGAATTTATTTAAATTAATGAATAATGCAGTCTTTGGTAAAACTATGGAGAACGTTAGAAATCATGTAGATGTTAAATTAGTTACAAAATGGGAAGGTAGATACGGTGCCGAGGCCCTGATATCAAAACCAAATTTCATAGCAGATCAATATTTTCGGAACATTTGGTCGCAATAGAGATGCGAAAGTTGGAAATTAAATTTACAAAACCCATTTATGTTGGTATGTGTATCTGGATATATCAAAAACATGTTTGTACGAATTCCACCATGATTATGTTTGGCCGAAATTTAAAACATCTTTGTAAAATATTATACACAGACACAGATAGTCTTATATACGAACTGGTATGTGATGACATATACGATGTAATGAAACGCGATATACATCGGTTTGACACGAGCGACTATACCGAGGACAATGTTTACAGTATGCCACGAGTAAACAAAAAAGTACCGGGATTAATGAAGGATGAAAATAATGGGTGCATAATGACTGAGTTTGTCGGACTTCGGTCGAAAATGTATGCTTTGCGCGTAGAGGGCAAGCGGGACACGAAAAAAGTGAAGGGTGTCAAAAGTAACGTAATTAGAAAAACTATTTCCTTCGATGATTATATACGTTGCTTGTATGATCGTTTAGAAGTGCATCGTGAACAGAGATGTATTCGTTCAAAATTGCACAATGTATATTCTATATGTGAAGAAAAGAAGGTGCTTAGTCCTTACGATGATAAACGATTCATAATTCCACAATCCACGAGAACATTGCCTTGGGGACATTATAAAATAAATAATTATTCGTAAAAACACAATTTATTCTTTGCTCCACGAGTAAAATATTATTAATTTCCAAGTATCTTTTTAAGCCTATAGGCTTTCGAGTTCTTGCGAACTTTGCAATTTCATGAGAGAGACGTCTGACTCGGAGTTCACACAAACCTTGCAAATTCTTGCGAGTCGTTCGACAGATTAATTTCAGAATTTGCGGCATGATACTGGAAGTGCCGAGTGTCTTAGAGTTTGGAGGGGGATGTTTCTCAGTGCTTTATAAACGCATCACCGACGTGTTTTCGTTATTTACAATGGAGCGCACAATAACGACATTGCAACTGGAGGCGTTGGCCGCATTTTTGAAAACGGAGCGTAAGTACTTTTTAGTAATTACTCTTAGCGTGTTAATTTTATTTCTTTTTAATTAATTGTTTTTTAAAGCGGGTGCAATGCGCCAATTAGGAATCGTATACGTGGCGGACGTAGCAAGAGTTCGTCGGGAGCGGGCGGCAAACAGGAAAAATCTGGAAGAGCTGTGGGTCGAAGGAGTGCGAAGGCACTGTCAAAACATCGACGTCTTCGACCTGCGATATCTATTCGGATATGAAATTGATGTAAGTTGCTTGTCTGTTTTATTTATTTATTAATAATAAACGGGCAAAGCCCTTTGTAGTACAAGTTTTGATTTATTAGATTTATTAGATTTGTGTATTAATATATATTTTATTTTATCTATTATAGCCGGATTGGTGGTAGTGTTTTTCTGCCTTCCGCTCGCCGCCACGAATTCCTGCACGAATTCGCCCGCCACGATGATGTAAGTTGCTTATCAGTTTTGATTTATTAGATTTATTAGATTTGCGTATTAATGCATATTTTATTTTATCTGTTATAGCCGGATTGGTGATCCTGCTCCTTCCGCTCGTCCTTATTGTATATCTTGAAAGATGTTCACGACATCTGTGGTCCTCTTCTTGGCATCACACAGTGTGACGACTTCCGTATCGCCGCCACGAATTCCTGCACAAACTCGCCCGCCACGATGATGTAAGTTGCTTGTTTGTTTTGATTTATTAGATTTATTAGATTTGCGTATTAATGCATATTTTATTTTATCTGTTATAGCCGGATTGGGTCTCAGATTATAACAATAGAAGGCATCGTACGATTAGAATGCGGCCCGTCGACGTAACATCGGAACACGCGGACAAACTTTTATCGTCCGTATATTCTAACATAAAGATTGTAGCTCCGGCCAAGTCGGTGAACACGTGCGAGTTAGTAAATACAAAACCTTATTCGCAAAGGGTTATACACCGAATTGGACAACTGAAATTTTCACAATTATTAAAATTCAACGAACAAATCCTGTAACGTATCTCTTGCAAGATATGCAAAACAACCGTTGGTTGGCGGGTTCTATGAATATGAACTACAAAAGTAAAAATCGCGATGCATACTTATGTTAGTGGAGAAGGTTCTACAACGAAGGGGAAATAAAGTTTTCGTCAAATGGTCGGGGTTTGATTCTACGCACAATTCATGGATAGGAGCGAACAATATTTTGTAATCTATATTTAAAAATGTTTGTAATTATACTGATTATATGAATAAATAATTTTTCGGCTTTATTTTGTGTTTACTTTTATTACAGGGGAATGTTATTTTATAAATGAAGGGAGGTTGGTCTAAGAATAAATTATATTGATAATTTTGAATACTTTTTAATGCAATAAATGTAATACATAATACAATAATACAATAAACGTAATACATAATACATTATATACAATTTGCTGGGATCGCCTTCACTGCTACGGCCCAAGCGTATTTAGATAAGACATCGATGACGGCGAGTATGTAATTGTGGCCATTGTTGATTTGCGCATACTGTCGCATCTCTACGAGATCCGCTTGCCAGAGATCACCGTAACCCCGTACAATGACTCGTCTATGTCTAAAGTTACGTCTCGCTGGCACGTGCAACTCATTGACACGCTGTATCTTCTCGTCCGTGATATGATTGCCCTTCACCTTCTTCATATTTGTAAACTAGCATCATGCTTTACGAACGTGTCAATTTATAATCAACCCGGCTTCTCGAAGTTCTTCGATTATAGAAACGATCTCGTTGTCATGCCCCGTATGTCCTGCGGATTTCGAGGATACGAGAAGACGTAATCTATCGACGAGCTCGTTTGGGTCATTCCAGTGCACGTAGTCCACCGCATTATCGTTAACCGCCATATCGAACGGTATCAGATTACCTCCACGCCGCTCGCTCTTAAGCAATTTTGCAATGATATATTTATACTTGTAGCCCTTGTTACTTTTCACAAGCCCTGACGAGATATGGCTGCGTCTATGAGCGTTCGACGACTTTAATATTTCCGCGTATTTGTGTAAATCAGCATCGTTGAATAAGGTGTCATCAGGCATTCTCATGAATAGTAATTCGTACAAACCAGTTGTTCCTCTGTACTTCACCCCATTAATAATCACATCGTCGTTTTTGCTTACGTCGAAAACTGAACTTCCAAGCATTAATTTGTTGCGTTGTACATATACTCCATACACGTCATCTATCTTCTTCTCACGATCGGTAAAGAGTAATTGAATGTATTTAGCTGCCAACGGCCCCAAATTTTCCGTGAAATGGCTACGTATGTTTTCGCTAGGCTTGTCCAAAATTCGCTGCATAGAAACATTAAGATTCTCGTCGCTGTCGCCGTACGTTTCAACGGCATGTATCGATTCATCACGATCTTTCGTCACATCCACCGTCTGTTCACTCGAAGATGTACCAGGTTCGGAATAAATGCGCGCTCTTGCAGTTTGTGCGCTTTGAGGGTTAAGAAAAGGAGTTGACGTCAATTTTTGCGGTTCTTTAATATTCAAGGTTGGGAATGTCGACTCGGATTTTATATCGATCGTGTCTGAATGTGGCGATACCGCTGATATATTCTCGATAATTTGTTCCAGCGGTTCTACCACGGGTCTCAATCGTTTTTCGATGACTCTCTCTTCGTCGATGCTCTCCGATTGAGAGCTCTGCGTTTTTTGCGTATAGCATCGCTTGTTTTAGCTATAGCATTCGCAACTTTACTCGATTCTTTAATATTACTATTATTCATTGCAAAGAGAAGACGTCTACTCGCTAAGCGTTCTATCGATGGACTAAATGTTTCAGAAAACGGCAAATTCGTTAAATCCTTTTCTGTAACGGCCATGTTCCATCGAGCTGTCCTTGTCGATTATTACGAAACCATATTTCTGTTCCCAACACTGCGCGCACAATTTACAAAAGTTTTCGTACGACATGTCTGTATTTACATGATCATTTTAAATGTGGTGTAGATTCGTGCCATCTTGTTTGAACACGATCAAAAGGTTGGCATTGTCGCGAATTAGGTGTTTCGGTATTCTCGCATAAGTCTGACAGAGATAAAAACAGTCCACGCGCGAGTGCCTTCCCATAGCGAAATATTCTCTTATCACGTCTTGCTTGTCGCACGCAACGTCATCGAATATAAACACCGAATCGGGCAGCGCCTCGTTCGGTGGCACGACTTCGGCATTATTTGAAAATGAAAAGTATCCGATTTCAGGAACGTTTGTCAAAATTCGTTCGAGATATTTGTACTTTGGTTGTTGCAATGATTTTGAGTATACATATACGTTATTGAATCTTACACCGTTCGGGCTCTCGATCAGACTGATTACGACGTTCGTTTTACCGCAGTTCGGTGGACCGCAAATTATACCACGTATCGTATTCGGCAAGAGGGGCCCGTGTCGTCGCCGACGATCGTCCATGCGTGTTGTCCTCTCGTCTAAATCGAGAATAAGGATAGACAGGGGCTGCTTTGCGAAACGCATATCGTCTATATAATAACCATATATTTAATGATTCAGCCTCTTTATAGGTTGCGGAAAAGCTGCTTGTCCGCGTCGTGAACGCGCTTTAACCGCGGCCGTAGACGAGCTTTAACCGCGATTAACCCTTTTTCTCCGCGGCGATAACGCGCTTTAACCGCGATTAACCCTTTTCTCCGCGGCGCGGCGGCGGCGGCGGGCGCGCGGTGGTGGCGGACACGCGGAATGTAATTCGTGACCGAGCCATCAAATACGCATCCAAGCAACAACGTGACCGAAAGTCTGTCTCGACAATGCTCGCTCAATCTGTATCAGATTGCACTCGACACGTGTCTACCTGTAAACATTTCACCCTACCCCCTCATGTTAACCGCGTCAGCAAGCCGTCAAAGAGGCATCCAAGCAAAACGTGACCAAAAGTCTGTCTCGACGATACTCTCTCTATCTGTACCAGATTGCACATCAACACGTGTCTGCATGTAAACATGGATTTCGCCCTACTCCCTCATGTCTTTGAAATAGAAGAATACATTGGAATATGAAACACAAACGTTACACATACAATCGTTCTAGGTAAAACAACATTAAGACGCATAAAGTATATTTTTACTAAATAGATTTTATTATTTTACAGTAATGAACAAAATTAATAAATGATATTAAATGTTTCGTGTTTTAAGACAAATGTAACAATTTTTCTTTTTCGGTGGAGGTCCATCTATGTGCGTGTCATCCCCTGGCCGGTTATAATGTTCCATGCACAGCTCTTCATCTTCCTCCTTCCTTTTTTTTAACCACCATTCTTTTAATATCGATACGTTTCTCATAGCACATGCCCCATTGTGCGCGATGCATGCCATATGTTTATCCATCCATCCATCCTGAATATGCCGGCTCTTGGTTGGCAAATTCGGTAGATCGTCATCTTTGTTCAAAACCTCTATATTGATTGGACTGACTGAAGGATAAAGTTTCTTCAGCCATTTTTCTTTCTCAATGCCCTTGACGTATACGGATCCATGAATACTATCTTTCAAACACGAAGTGGCACACTCTTGAAGGCATGAATACGGCACGGTACCATCGTCCCACTCAAAACCGTGATGATTTTGCGTCAACCATTTTATTTGTCTTAATTCTGCTTTCGGCAATTTTTTCTTAGCAAATGGTGGCGCAAAGATGAAACATTGTACGCGATTCCCATTCTGGAAGATAGCAAGTTCCTTTACGAAAAACTCGTTCGTATCGCTTTTGAAGCCTTGAATGTCCACGAATGTTGGTACATTCATTTTGATTAGTTGAATTTGTAGCGAAAAATGACCGCTTTTACTGCGGAATGATCATATAAACCCTCTTTCACTTAAGAGAGTTTGCGCACTACATTGGTCAGTGGATTGTACTGCACGATACGATCGTGAATTATCAAACAGTAGGCGCTAGTATTTTCAGGAACGTTTTCACTACACTCAAAATCGATTCTTACATCGATTGTAGCGCTTTTTATCGATTCGTTCTGATGCGAGCAATCAATGACAACGAATGGGCCGTAGCCGAAAAAGAGTATCTGATCGTATAGAGCTCCGTCATCACCATTACTGCACATTGCTCCGTAATATGACTTTCTGAATTTTGCATACATGTCGTAAAGGACAGAGTATCTATTTTTATTAAAGTCAAGATTCAAATTGTCATACGGATATGATTCCGAATTTAAATACAATCGAAAATTGGTGAGTTTGCAGTCATCAAATTTGGTGATATGTCTATTGAGCTTATTTTTTTTATCCGTTTGTAATGCAAATATTACATATCGCGGTTTTTCTAATTGCGTAGCTGCTTTAATGCTCCATGTATGTTTAGTGGTTGCTTGTAACATTGGATACTCGTATAAGTCCCAGGAACGGTAACTCATAATTATCGTTTGACCGTTTTCAAGGAAACCGAGCAGCATATTTAGAGGAACACAAAAGTCAAAGTAGCCTCCTGCATTGGGTATGTCTATCCAACCAGCGTTTTCAAGCATTTTTGATTTTGTCGTTGTCAACGATACTCCATTTTTTATCATAGTTGTTATTCCAACGTTTTTACAACGATCGATCTCCACGCCGTTTAATTCATATCGAATTTCATCAAACATAAATGCTGCGCAATTCATTTCTAGTCCAACTGAAGTTCCTGCAACATTCTCATCGTTGAGAATGAGTTTTCCTTCGACGTAAAGGTAACTCTCACTAGGAAACGTGTACAAATCTTGTTGTTGAATGGGAATTCGTATTTCATCATTGTTTCCGAACGTTGTGTTGGCGTATGGGACTGTAACTATGTAATTCGATCTTTGTAATTCGATCGTCAGAAATCGGTAAACTGGCAATGTTCAATGGGTCCATCATTTTCGTTTCTTAATCACAAAACCCAACGATTGCAGAAATTGCGTGTTTTTGTCGCTCAAATCTTGCGATGTGTTCAGTGTGGAGATATTGTCCTTACTAAATGATTGTAAAGAGTCATCACCGTTTAATACATGATTATTATTCCTGCAACCGTGGTAATTGCTGCTGCTGCAAGTACAATTTGTGCGTTTGTGATTGAAGTTCTGGTTCCATCCATTTTCTAACGATCCTTTTAGCAACTCGTTCAACGGGGTGCTCAATAATGCATTCGGCGGATTGTTGATCGGTTGAGTTTTAGCATCTGTGTACAACAGCATTATTTCTAGTAATGTTTAGCATAAGTTGTGCTTGTTCTCTTGAAAGGCGATTAAATGAACGGATATATAACGTATATTAAACGGTCGCGTCGTCGGAGCGTTTGACGATGTGCTCTTGCGATGTGTCCGATTTGGATATATTCCCTCTACTGAATGATTGTATAATTGTTATCGTTTTTACATCATTATCCTTACTGCAGCTGCCGTAAAATGTTCAGCATGCCGTTCGAGCTGTTCAGCGGACAGTTCGAGCCGTTCAACGGGCCGTTCGAGCCGTTCGAGCCGTTCAACGGGCCGTTCGAGCCGTTCGAGCCGTTCAACGGAAAGCCGTTCGAGCCGTTCAACGGGCCGTTCGAGCCGTTCAACGGGCCGTTCGAGCCGTTCGAGCCGTTCAACGGAAAGCCGTTCGAGCCGTTCGAGCCGTTCAGCGGGCCGTTCGAGCCGTTCGCGGACCGTTCGAGCCGTTCAACGGCAAGCCGTTTGGGCCGTTCAACGATCCGTTCGCGGGCCGTTCGAGCCGTTCGAGCCGTTCGAACCGTTCGCTGGCCGTTCGAGCCGTTCGTGCCGTTCAACAGGCCATTGATTATTATGTTTATATTCATGTTATTTTTTACACCGCCTAATATGAACCCTCACTGTCAATTCTTCTCCACGGAAATTTATCAGATTATCGTTTTGATCGGTAATGCGTATACTAAGGTGATCAATGGCTCTCACGATTACTGGAAGATAAATGACGTTCGTAGGACTTTCCGAAATTTTATATCCTGGTGGCACGCGCGGTGAAAACTCATGAATGGTATGAACACATTGACCGTTGCTATACGCGCCAGTCGTAATATTACATTCGATCCTCAGCACATTTACTTTCATAATATTTACGGGTATATCCGACTCGTGCCATTGCCCCGGCGGTAATATGCGATATGTAGAAAACCCGAGAAGCGATCCTATATTATTTGGTTTGGTAAAATTGATTGTATAATCACTATGTATTTCACTTTTCAAAGTGCTGTTATTTGTACGAAATAAAATGATTTTTGTCTTGTCCATTATTTTCTCTTGCAAGTATTTATTTAGCGCTTCGAGTTCATACGAACCATCCGGTATCGTGATCTCACCATCGGCATCAAAGTAAAATTTATTGTTTGTTAAGTCAACGTTTGGTATTGTGTTGAAAGCTTGAAAATCAACGAGTCCGAGTTCGTAATTATCATCCTTCAAATCTATAGGTGGAAAGTAATCAGTGCTAAGCACAGAATTTTTTCCGCTTAACGTAAACGTCAACGACATCTTTGCAACTGTGAAGACTATGTGCATTGAAACTATTTTATACATTTCCAGCTAAAAAATGCAAGCAGAGTTGTCCACATACACTCGTATTGAATTTTTGATACTGCGTGTGATTGTATAAAATCGTTACATGCTTTTCGAAGTAGTTTATTAACTCTGTCGGTGGTCTCAGATTTCCAAAAGAATCGAAATATTTAACACAATTACCCCGCTTCACGTAAGCTACCCAGTGTGTACCAGGACCTTCCGATTTATCTAAATTCACGATACCGCATTCGTTTAAGAATGATTTAGAGGGTAAATTTGTACGCATGAAAACACCTCGAAAATATGGAAAGTTCAACTTTCGTGCAAAGTTATATAACTGTACATTTGTCATTGCGCCCTTTGGAAGCGTTACAATTTGCCGAAGCGCTTCTTTTTTTTCTTTAATTCCTTTTCCCCGTTTATATGGTGCAAGGTAAAGTCCATGTCCTTCCATAACACGATTGTGCCGTTTCACTTCCTCTAATGTTTTCCGTGCTGCAGATGCATCGTTGACTGCCTTGGCGATACCTGCTGCACCGCCAGCCACCGTGCCCAAAGCTGCAAGGCCTGCAAAAATAGGTACAAGTGCTGGAAGAAATCCCCCACGTTTTGCAACTGGAAGTTTGCGCGACTTCGTCTTCTTCTTCTTGTTACTTTTCCGCGGTGCCATTACTTTCTTCTTTGGCTAACTCTTTGGCTAACAATATTCCAGCAACGCGCGCAGACAAAAGTATTTTCCAATCTGGTGCGAATTCTTTTTGTGCTAATTCGAAGATCAAATTTGCATATGCACATCGTACGGCTATCGTATAGGAAGTGAAATTTTTCCTGGGATGTTTGGGTTTATATAGGTAGAGAGAGAAGTTGCAAATGATGCAATACATTATGATTTATTAAAGTATAATTTCTAACATAATTTGTAACATAATCCTTTTTTCTCTGTTAAGATGCTGCTGATGCAGCTGTTATTATTGCCTGAATACCTAAAGCTACTAATTCGCAATCGATAATTGAATTTGGATCATAAATATCAGTTTCTTTGATATGCTGCACAACCTCTGCACGCACTTTTACATCTCCGTATCCCCGAACTAATGCAACAAACTCTTTAAATTTTTGTTCCACCGAATACAGTTTATCATATAATGCATTATGCATTTCAATTATACAATCATTTAAAATTACCATTTTCTCAAATGTTTTTTTCATCATGCACATACATATATCATTGCTAATCAATTTAATTACTTTTACGCCATATAGCACTCCAAATTCAACACTTATATCATTAAAATTAATATTGTCGCGTGTATCTTTTGAATCGTCAAAGAAGCTGCATACGTTGTCCGCTTCGGCTACAATCAGCGACCACGTGACTATGCTCAGCTCCAGGCGGTTGTTTCGGCTGTCTGATAATATGAGTTGCGGGTAGAAATTGTCGCCAAGTATATTTATGCCGATTTCCAAATGCTTTGTACAGGAATCCGTCAATGGATATTTTCGACCCAAAATTCGACATGATAATTGTGGTGCGATTCTAGAACAAATAAATACCGTTTAAATATGTTATTGGAACAAATAAATACCAGCAGCGTTAAATGAAATGTGTTTCGAACACTTACTTCACGTCGTCCTGATGTTTTGTCATTTTTTTGCGTGCCTCTTCTTCTTGAGTAGAACTTGCGGGGCGCTTCCTTTGGCAAAAACACTCTTTGAAACTTTGAGAATACATATTTCACTTTTCACAATACAATCTCGCGAACGATGCGCTTGCGGTGATGGTCAATTTGGTTTTGTGTATGCTTGAAACTTTAGCAAACCCCCTACCTTCTATAGTCACGAATTGCAGTGTCAGATTTGCTGCGTCAACAAAAAACTCATTTCCAAGACGTAGAAAAAATCATTTTCAAGACGTAGAAAAAAGTGACCTTCCGATAAGAACAAACAGTTCAAGGTCATGGAGGGTGGGGGTAGGGTGTTATATTTCTGCTGACGATGTCAAATTTCAGTTGAAGGTCATAGGGTGGGGAGAGGGGTGGATATTGTCGGGGCGGGGGGGTATCATATTTCTGCTGACGGTGGTGTCAAATTTCAGTTCAAGGTCTTAGGGTGGGGAGAGGGGTGGATATTGTCGGGGTGGGGGGTATCATACCACACCGTCATAGTTCAAGGTCAGGACGTATCATATTTTTGCTGATGGCGTCAAATTTCAGTTCACGGTCAAGGGAGAGGGGAGGGGAGGGGAGGGGGAGGGGCGGGGGAGGGGAGGGGGAGGGGGGAGGGGGATATTTCTGCTAAGGGGGTAGTTATAGGGCGGGGGTTGTCATAGGGTGGGTATTTCTGCTGTGGGGGTGGTTATAGGGCGGGGGTTGTCATAGGGTGGGTATTTCTGCTGAGGGGGTGGTTATAGGGTGGGTATCTCTGCTGAGGGGGTGGTTATAGGGCGGGGGTTGTCACAGGGTGGTTATTTCTGCCGAGGGGTAACCACCCCTCGGGGGTGTGGTTACCCCTCGGGTGTGGGAGGGGGGAGGGGGATCATATTTCTGCTGACGGTGGTGTCAAATTTCAGTTGAAGGTCATAGGGTGGGGAGAGGGGTGGATGTTGTCGGGGCGGGGGGGGTATCATATTTCTGCTGACGGTGTGGTGTCAAATTACAAAAAATGCTGACGCCAGTGATTTAGAATCCGCATAGAACAACTACTACCTAGGCAAGCTGTTTGGCGACGAGGTGTCGCTTACACCTGTTGCAAGCTCTCCGCCGGCACCTGCTGCCGCATCCGCAACCCCGGCAAGCGGACGCAACAACTTGCGGCACGTCGCTCTCCCGCTCTCGCTTCAGGTGGTGCTTACCAGGCTTGACTGCAAGCCCCGGAGCGTCGTCTCCCCCTGCTCGCGTCAGGAAATCAGCACAGCTGGTAAACACTGCACGTACACCCTCGCGTCTCCCTCCTCTTCATTCACTGACTCTGACTGCGTCTCGCCGCCCGTACCACCATCGCTACTTTCACCCTATTCGCTGGCTGCTCTGCACCGGCGCTTGGGCACACAATCCCCGGATTCATCTGCTGCAGCGACATCGCCTCCACCATCTCCCTCCTCATCATACGCATCGCTGCCAATATCAGCAGGGTTGTCCCTCAGCAATGCTGGCAGCATCCTATCGAGCCTCTCGTTCAGCTCGAATGATGGTAACCGAAGCAGAAGACCCTCAGGCACGGACAGCAGCAACAACAACGGCGATGACGCCCCCGGCAGCTCCAATCGATCCGGTAACAAGCTCTATCGAGAAGGTGTTCAGGACACAATTCCCACCTTCAAGCTGCACGACTTTTCGCCTCTCTCCTCCTCCTCCTTGTCTTGCATTTTGGCCTCATCAGAAAATTCGGCTGCTGCATCCTTCCCTGCACAACACGAACTGCTAAAACCAGATGCAAGTCCAGCAGAAATAGGCATCTCCGACGCACGCGCCTGCAAAAAAACCCTCGCAACCCTCCAAACCTTCGAAACTACCAGCGTAACGAATCCACCTAAGCAGGACAGCATAGCTAGGAAGCAAAAGTGTCGTCCGGGACCCGGCAAACCTGAAGAAAACGCTCATGCACCTGCATCCACCTCTACCTCCTCGACATCCCCTACGGCCTCTGTACAGCAGATCTGGCTGTCTCCGCAGCCGTCAAAAAAGACCACCTACGCAACAACCGCATCTCTTTCTCCCACCTTCAGGGAGGCGCAGGTCTTGGGAAATGGCAACAGCACGATAGTAAAGCGTGGCAGTTTCGCCCAACGCCTCCTCCTCTTCCCTGCCTGCTGAACCAAGTCCTGCGGTTTCGGGTGATGGCGTTTCTTCCGGTGCTCCTGCAGTCGTAAGGAAGCACCCAGGGGCTATTAAACGGTACTCCACTGTAGTAGTTCTCAGATCCCGCAAACTACTTGGATACAGGGAAATGGTTGGCATTGTTAGGTATCGGCTCGGGACACAACGCTGGAAAATTCACGGGATCAGGAAGGGTCCAGGATGCACCTCCTGCATCAACTTCGGAACGGACGGTGAAGAAGCGGCTGAAGATTTCATCAGGGTCTTTCGACACAGGATGGTATGCGGATGGGAAGCTTACCTTCAGCGTCGAAACAAACAAGTCGTTCTCTTCAACGTTGATCCCGCGGCAGACGGCCCTGAGATTCAAGAAGCCATCGGAGAGGCTATTGGCGCCTCACCGAGAGGCCTGCGGGTCATCGAAGGGCCATCCGATAGAGCCCATGGAAGGCACGTTCTAATTGATTGTAGGCTGCGGCTAGCCGACCAAATCTTAGCCTTAGACAGCCTACAGGTCGGATAGTGCCCAGCAATCATTAAGAAGCAAGGCAATGTATTGTTATGTCCCGGGTGCTGCTAGTAGGGTGGCAGCTGACTACGTCACCCGTTTCGTACAAATATATGCAATCGTTTAGGTCACACGGTGCTTGCGTACGTGTCTACCTGGGATAGTGTGATGATTGTCGTTGATCAGGAACTGATCTCCAATATCACTCGCGTAAAGATACTCGCGAACTGTTCGGTGAGCGATTGTAATGATTATTCGAAGGAATAAAACACGTTATAATTTATGAATATAAATGATATAATATATTTTAATAAAGATAAATAATATAAGAATACACTTGTCTTTAATATTAAACGTCTTGAGGACCGCTGAGGTCTTTAGTATAATTCGTGACTTTAATAAAGCCCGGTATTGCGTTGTCGCGAGGAACTTGACGAGAACGTAGTGCCGGGACGATTGGGAGCGGATGCAGGTGATCCGGCGAATGACGAAGAGTCCTGGTCTCACGGCTCTTTTATAATGATTTTAAACAAAGGACGTTACTGTAGGTAGGAGTTATCTTGTTATGAGTTTCTGTCAACCTTTCTCAAGGCGGTGACTTAAACTATCATCTGAAGATTAGCTTAATCTAATCGTTAATCATAACATCCTTATGACTAACCAGAATCGATAGTCAGCTCTTCTCCTGGAAGCGCCTATCGATTATCGCTTGTAAACTAAACATTTTAATCTTAATACTAACATCCTTAATTGCTAGAGATTATTCTGAAGCGGCAATCTTAGTTACTTCGGAGAAGTGATTGTTGCGCGTGAGAATAATATTCTTATTTAACTAGAGATTATAGACAAGCGCTAATCTTCTATAGACTGTCGCTATGCGTAATAGATACGAGCGCCAATCTGATATGGAATATCGCTATGGTAAGTATATAATCTGAGTAACATATAATAGATAATAATATGAACGAATATGTAAAGAATGAATAAGAATAAACATGATTATACGATATGATTAATATATCTTACTGTCTATCTTACTAGCTAGCTCCAACGTCTCACCAGACGTAACACCTCCCCCCTTGAAAAAACAAATGTTATGAAAGAAAATTTGTTTCACTATCAGATCGGGTGAAAGGTGCCCTCGGACGCGGAGATCGTTCGATATATGGGTGTTTCGGGGTAACTTGGTTCACAGAAACGCTTGTTTCGCGGCCAGGGGTGGGCGGGGCGTTGTCGGTCTTCAGCGGCAAACATTCTCGTCCTCCTGTGTTGATTCCCTCTTTTTTCGTTTTCAGGAATAGGCAGAAATGCGTCAGCGAGCTCCACAAGGCGGCGACCAGACGTATGCTCCAACCGTATGCTGCATGTAGTGCGATGCCGTTCAGGATCGTTGTGATTATCAGCCTGATGACCTGGACTACCACGTAGAGTCCGATTACTCCAGATGTCACGGTGCCGAAGCTAACGAATCCTTTCCAAAACCTTTGTGCGGCTGATTCTGCGATGCGTGTTATGGATGCCTCGTCTAACAGGTGCGAAATTTATATGGCTCCCTGTGCGTATTGGCGTCCTGTCACACCTTGAGCTAGTGAATTTATCACAGCTGTTTTTTCAATCGGGAACATGATGTGGTCCCGTAGTTTTGTTATATCTTTTGGCGTGTAAATTCCTCCGGTCGCCAGGTTTGCTGGATCCACGTATCTCCACGCCGGCTGGGTGATCGACTGCATCTTTTGTGGCGGAATCGATTCTACAGCGTGTGGAGCGAGGCGGTACCAGGAACTGTGTAGCTTGAATATCGTTGGAATCAAGGTATTGCAGTCCTTCTGTGTCCCTACTGTGGTAAGTATCCGCGTTTTTGTGGTTAGAAAATATGTAGAATTCCTGTAGATGACTGGCAACTTGTTGAAGCACTCTTCCGTCTTTCGTAGTTGGCAGCTCACAGGAATACATCGGACGATGTGCATCACCTCACCTGCCGAGATAGCCATATGTCCGGGTTGTTTGGTTATCGCCAGGGCCATTTCCTCTGGAGCGATGTGTATTAGTGACAAGGCGTTCTGGATGACCTGCTTTTCCAGGCTGCAACGCTGCTTGACGACGTCTCTATACAGTTGGGTAAGCTGTGTACGCAAGTATTTTTCGACGTATATAAATTTCGAATTGACATAGGTGAAAATATCTAGGTCTTCCACTGATGTCGCCTGTGCTCGTGGAAGTTCGTCTTCTCGATCGATCTCCAGGATTAACAGCTTCGGGTGTTCTGTTTTTGTGATTGTGTACCCGCAAACCGTTATATTGTTTACCGCAGCCAATGCGAACGTGGTTGCATCCGTCGTTACAGTATACAAGGTAGGTCCGTTTGAACTGTAAGGCGAAATGTTTGTTGCCCTACCTTCGTATAGGATGCTGTACCTGTTGAAGTCGCAGTAATCCTTTGGAATCGTATCCCAGTATGCGTGTCCAGCCTCGGGATCCAAGCATGCTTCTTCTTGAAGTCGGCAATGGTATCCGGATTTTAGGATTAACTGGTTTGACGACATCTTTACTGCGGCTGTGTAACTTTGCACCGTAACTTTCACTATTCCCTGAACCACGACGTTGCTCCATGTGCCAAATGGGTCGGCATACGTCGTTCCAGTACATGAACCTTCCATGGTAATGGTACCGGCCAGGGTCAAGCTGTAGGATATGGAAGAGTTCTTCCCGACTCCTGTGATTTGGACTGTCGGGGATATCGAAACAGCTCCCGCTGAATGCAGTATACGGCAGGCATCTCTCGTCGTAGGAAAGAGGTATTGTTGCCTTCCGTTTTGTACCACCGAAGTGTGTGAGTGCATCCCGCAATAGTAAATCGTCCTGTCGATTTCTATTTTACAGAGGATTACAGGCACACTGTTGTAGTCGCCGATTTGCAGTAATTGGATGTTTCGCCTTTCCGTTGTAGGTTCGATGTCCGTCGGTTCACAGTCGATCGGGTCCACCGTTGACAGGGAGGTGACATTAAGAGTTCTTCCTCCACAATTGTATCCAATAAGTGCGTTGATCGAAGCGATCCCGAATAGCAGAGCGAGGAGCAACATGTTGCTGGCAGATTCCATCTTCGACTGATGCAGATCCGCCGATGATCCTTCTTTTTGAAGCCTGGTATTCGAAGAGGGGGTTGTTGGGTTTCGCGATACAATGTCGAACCTTACCCCTGTATTGTTTATACTGAGATATCGCGTGACAGTTTCTCTTCACAGCTTCGCGATATCGTATTTCAGTGACTCACTCCATAACGATTTGTTTGGAGTGAATGATTTATTAGATTTCCGGCCTTTCACCAGACGCGCGATAAGATTTCGTAAATCCTTGTGGAGTGATTCACGGTGAACTAAACGTTTATCTACCAGATTCAACGTGTTCGATCCCTTCGTATCTCTTACTTTATCGCTTTCGGTTTGCCTATTTAAACTTCGAGGCGACGACTTTAAGTTTACCGTGGTGCTGATTCTTTTGCCAGTCTTACCTGTTTTCGGAATTTTACTCTTTTTGTTACGGATGCGCGAATGCGAATGAATCGTAGGGTCACGTCTGATTGCCGACCTTTGACAGTTCAAAGGTTTCGCGTTGTCGTCGCACGAGCTCGGCTCTGAGCGGATCAGAGGCTCGTTTTTCTCGAAATCTTTTTCGCGTGATGAGCTTATGCATCGAACGGCCGATTTCGATTTTGCGAGGTCTTCAAGGACCTTGGAGATAGGGACCAGTTCCCGTAGTGCAACGTACGCAACGGTTTGCGTACTCTCCGAATCTACGTTTAAGAATGGCATCTCTGTGCCGTTTACTGAAACTTTGCGTTTAATGTATGAAATTTCAGCGCCTTTCTTTAAAAACGCCGTACCCAGGATACCGTCCATCGGTATCGGGAAATCGTCGGCAACCACCTGGAAGATCGAGGTTATCCCATGCACTGAAATTCTTGTTGAACCCAGCGAGTGAACATGATTATTCGTGATTCCAGTTATTTTCAGAGGCTGAGTTTTGTTTACCTTTGTTTCCGGGCTTAACGCGCCGGTTTTCACTATGTTTGGTTCCGCGCCTGTATCTATCATGAATACGCTCGTTCCTACCAACTCCGGTGCAGATAACGAGATACGCGGGGCAGATTCGTCTTCTACGTCGACGGTTGAGATTCTAATCGAGTCGTCGCGTTTCCTGTTTTTATAATTCGGATCGGTCTTTCGTTCACCTCTCGTCGCCGATCAGCGGTCAACAGGAGGTTTCGGTCGTTTCCCGAATTCTTACTTGAATTTACGAACGCGCGTTTCTTGCATTCGTGAACGTCGTGTCCTGTCCTTTGACAATAGGTACACCATTTTTGCGCGGTCGTGTTTTTACGTGAAACATCGTTTTCGTGAGAGCGCGACGCTGCCGGGCTCTCCTCTCTCCTTTGCGGAGGCTGATACGCGCGTGGAGAGTAGGATCGCGGCGCTTCCCGTTGAGGAGCTTGTCGGCTCGCTTCACGATATCGTGTTTCGTCGCGGAAATCGTTACGCGTCTGATATCTTTGATCGTCGCGGTGATAACGCGGATCCGGAGATTCGTATCTTCGGTAATTTCGGCTTGGAGACTGTCTCCACGAAGCGCGATCTGGAGAATACGATCTGTAAGGCGAAGTAGCGCGAGATTCACGTGGTTCGTATTGATTTGCGAACTGCACGCGTCGCGATTCCGTCGGTTGTCTACCGTAACGGATCTTATCTAATTCGGCCTGTTTATACGCGCGGATTGCTTCATCAAACACGCGTGTTAGGTGGTCTCCTCTGAATGGACGTACCTCGGCCCTTAATGTCGGAGTTAAACCGTTTATAAAACTATCGACGGTTAAATCGTCGATGTTCGCGATATCCGGTGACCGTCTATTGCAGTCGAGTATCGCGTCATGCAAATCTTTTACGCGACCGATGAAGTCTAGAACGTGTTCGTTCTGTTTCATATAAATAATCGCCATTTCCCCGTGGAAATGGTCGACGGAACGTCGCGGTTCGAACACATCTTTTAACCGGTTGCATAAGGAGCCAACCGTGTCGCAGATTTCGTCTTCTAACGCGAGCGCGGCGCGTCCACGTAAACGAGTAATTATCAACCTAGCAAGCGTTTTTTCAGCTTGAGGCGGAACAATATCACGAACGCATCGTCAAGCTCTGCTGAACTAGAGCGCTGTAATATTGTTTCCGTCGAAAACCGGAATCATTTTTACTGCTTCTTTCAGCATGTAATCACACGATTCACTCGTTTCGCGGCGCGGAGATTGTGGAAACGGCATAGTTGATGCCGTCGGAACGCGTTCAGGTGCCGGTGCGACCTGATTTACCGTTTCGCGTTCTAATCGCAATTGCTCTAATTCGAGGCTTAACTCTCGTTTTTCGCGTTCCATTTGCTCGAATTCTGCGCGCTCTTTTTCGATTTGCCGTTCCTCGTCGCGTATTTTACGTTCACGATCCGCGAGCTGTTTATGGAAGGCGCGTAGCTCTTCCTCCGTAGCTGCGGGTTGAGCGGCCGATTTATGCGAGCGAGTATCAGGATGCGGCATGATGAATTCGAGGGAATATCGAATAAAATAAAATTATGAATTTGTTTAACACTTACGTTTATTGTGTCTCGAAACGAAATTCACACCATTCCCACACAGATGAGGGTATTGTATAAGGATCGTCGCTTTCCTTCCGCGCAAATTGTAATAGAATGTCGTCGGGTATATCCCGATGATCGAACACTTTCCGTGAATTTACAAGGTCGATGCTTTCGACGCCTGGAGGAGGCGGAGAGAATTCTCTTTTAATTTCGTCGACACTTTCACTTAGAGTATCTACAATCAGTGGTTCTTCCTTAATTTCAAACTCGGACGATAGACAGAAATTCGACGATGACGGCTCGTAGCCTGTCGCTTCCTGTTCAACGGGTTCGCTCGCCGGAGCGTTGATTGCTGCAAAGTTTTGCGCCCAGTTGACTGGCGTGTAATTCAGCACTATTTCAGCAGCTTTTCCACACTCAGCGACTAAGTCAGCAACGTTATGCGCTATCAGCTCGTTTCGGCGCCTCCTGGCTTGAACTCGGCGCCCAGCTCTGCAGCCTCGTTTCCGTTTCTATCGTAAGTCGCGACAATAATTAATTAATTGAGAAAAAATTTTTCGGAATTTTACCTCAAGATATAAACGTACCTTGGCAGCTTTCTCAACTTTCGCGTCTTTCACGTGCAAGTTGGAGCGCTCTTGGTAGTTGCTATTCTTCACTATAAAAGAACAAATTGAATTTAGTTTTAAAATGTTTAAAATAAATTCACTGACTTTACTGTAGAACTGATAATTACTTTTTCCGAAGTTGACTCTAACACTTTGCTTTTTCACTTTGAATATTCGCGTTCTGAGCGTAATACTTTCGCGTGTTCACACCGTAGCGGTTAGTCGTAAACTGACGTGTTGCGGAGCGCTGCCTGGCCTCGTCCGTTCGGTGGAGGGGCGCGCTGAGCTACCGCGGAGTAGGGATGACGCGTGGAAGGGGTAAAGTGAAAGTCGCTTGTAGCGTGGTGGCGACGACTCACCCGCTTGGCGCGTCACTACGTCCCTTATTTTTCTGACCGTTGCTCGCTCGGCGAAAACAAGGTCATAAACGTTTTCGTCACTTATCGACGAAAACAACGTCGTAAATTCCTGACTCTGATAAACACGTATTGTTCACTGGGCTCACACAAAATAGCAGTTACAGGAACCTTTACTTACGTGATTACCGATGCTTTCCTTTTTCCAGACAATACCTGTCCACGGCGATTGTGATGAATCCCACCGCGGCTACCAATTTGTTACGTCCCGGGTGCTGCTAGTAGGGTGGCAGCTGACTACGTCACTACGTTTCGTACAAATATACGCAATCTTTTATGTCACACGGTGCTTGCGTACGTGTCTACCTGGGATACCGTGATGATTGTCGTTGATCAGGAACTGGTCTCCAATATCATTCGCGTAAAGATACTCGCGAACTGTTGTTCGGTGAGCGATTGTAATGATTATTCGAAGGAATAAAACACGTTATAATTTATGAATATAAATTATATAATATATTTTAATAAAGATAAATAATATAAGAATACACTTGTCTTTAATATTAAACGTCTTGAGGACCGCTGAGGTCTTTAGTATAATTCGTGACTTTAATAAAGCCCGGTATTGCGTTGTCGCAAGGAACTTGACGAGAACGTAGTGTCGGGACGATTGGGAGCGGATGTAGGTGACCCGGCGAATGACGAAGAGTCCTGGTCTCACGGCTCTTTTATAATGATTCTAAACAAAGGAAGTTACTGTAGGTAGGAGTTATCTTGTTATGAGTTTCTGTCAACGTTTCTCAAGGCGGTGACTTAAACTATCGTCTTAAGATTAGCTTAATATAATCGTTAGTCATAACATCCTTATGACTAACCAGAATCGATAGTCAGCTCTTCTCCTGGAAGCGCCTATCGATTATCGCTTGTAAATTAAACATTTTAATCTTAATACTAACATCCTTAATTGCTAGAGATTATTCTGAAGCGGCAATCTTAATCACTTCGGAGAAGTGATTGTTGCGCGTGAGAATAATATTCTTATTTAACTAGAGATCATATACAAGCGCTAATCTTCTATAGACTGTCGCTATGCGTAATAGATACGAGCGCCAATCTTATATGGAATATCGCTATGGTAAGTATATAATCTGAGTAATATATAATAGATAATAATATGAACGAATATGTAAAGAATGAATAAGAATAAACATGATTATACGATATGATTAATATATCTTACTGTCTATCTTACTAGCTAGCTCCAACGTCTCACCAGACGTAACAGGATATTAGCTCATGCATAGACATAGATATAGATCTAGATCTGGGTTTCGCACGGTCTCACATGGCCACGCGCATGTATGCAACCACACATATAAGATCCGTCATTTGTGATCTGCGACCTATGATTTGTGCTTTGTGTCCCTTCATTTTATCTTTTATGTTTTATATCGTTATTTTATATTTTATATTTTATATCTTATATTTTATGTTTTATATTCTATAGCCCATAATTTCCATATATTATATTATATTATATTATATTATACTATTATATACTATATTACATTATATTTTATACACCCATTTTTCATTATGCTTGTCTACTTGTACATCTCGTATCGCACCGCATAACACTTCTCGCATTCTACATTGTACACCGCTCTGTGTACTTTGTTTTATTCATGCCATGTCTATATTGTATAATGTGTATTGTATATTCTGTACGTTCTGAAGTGAAGCGAAGTGTATATCTTATGTTTATATATTTTGTTTATACATTTATACTTATATTTTATACTGATATTGCTACAAGAGCACGCATATGCTTCTCTTACATGCACGGTTTGCCTATGAATACGAGCGCTCAAATATATTGACATTAAATCTCAAGCAAATGCTCTTGACTTGCCTGTTTTACTTGTGGATACCCGGTTTTATCTGACCTATCCTTTTATATGTTTATGTTTTATTCCTGCTGCTCCCATTCTTCTCTTTTCTCTCCTCCCGACCTTTCGCGCGGAATAATCAATCCGGTTCCTGCGTCTGCACTATACTCATCTGCATCTGTACTCTGTACTCTGTACTCTCTCCTCCCTCCCCCTCTTCATCCCTGCCTGCTACTAATCGCACAGCGCACTCCTGCATCCATCATGCACCATCATGCCCCACGCCGCACGTACGTCTCCAGCCTCCAGCCTCCCTGGCTTGTCGTAAAAGGCGACTAAAAAGGTACCGCGCGCGAAGCCCCGTCAGATAGGCAACACCAAGCCCGTCGTACACGGACGCGGCTCGTTCGCAACCCCTCGGACACTGGCCGGTGGTTGACTCATTGACCCGGTTCGGCCACTACCTGCGAGCGGGTGACGTAATCCGTCCATCGCCCGCTTGTACGCGCCTCTCACTCGCCCGACGAGGCGCTTAAAACTTCTAGCTCACACGCCTAACCTAAAATCCAAATTTTGAAAATCCGTTTTTAATACATGATTCATTGTCCGAACACCTACTTTTCTCCCTGATAACGTCAAACTTTGAAAACGATCTGCACCAAACTTCCTTCGTGAAAATGTATTTAATTACCTCTAAATTCCAATTTTCATGATAAGTCTAAAATTCAAATTTGGGACTCTTCTTAATTCTCAATTACAATATTAATACAGTTCTTCAACTACGAACCACCAATTCTAGTTCCCTGTTAATTTTAAAATTCTGATAAATCTTGAGCGTCAATACATTTTCGGAAAAGTTGCATTTCATCAATTTAATTAAAATAGCATTTTACGCGCTGCACGAGTTCTAATCGGCGACCTCGAATCTCAGACGCGTTTTGCTCACGTCTCGGCTCTCTCCCGGATCCGGATTCGCGGCTTCTCCTTCTGATCCCCTCCCCTGCACTCGCTCTCTGCAGCATCCCGAGCTCCACCTATCTCCCTCGCTGTACCTGCTGGTCAGTGAATTGAGACCGGCGGCTCGATCCTTCTTCTCGCCGGTCGACTCTCGGCAAATCATGGCCCTACCTACTCTACCTCTTGGATCCACCGGCTGTACGACACCCCCTACACACCCGCTACACCCTGGTAGCCAGGCAAGGGTACTTCTCCTACATGGCTCCCGCGCTCTTCAGCGTGCCCCTACATATTTATTTTTGTCAGTAACGCCTCACGGGAACGGTAAAACTCTGACTCCACTATTCCCCTTATTGTCTCCATTGTCTCCTTTGTCTCTTTTTGGCCGCTCGAGCAGGCCTCCATGTTCATGCTACTTCCCACTTTTGCTTTACTGCTCCACTGTACCTTCATTCTATTATTCTCTGCAAACTCGCACCTATCGTACCCTACGCCGCCTCCTTCAGCGCCTTCCTCCTCATTGCCTGTTTACTACCCACCACCTACTTTATCACCCACCTTACCCGACTTCTGGTACAGCTTAACTCCAAACTTACCGTATGCCGCTTTTCAAAACTTTCCGCTTATAGCTGTTTCTAGCTGTTTCTCGTTGTTCTCTGTTCTCTGCCGTCCCCTACCCCCTATTCCCTCATTTATTTCTTTATTTATGTTTCTATTTCCTCACTATTTCCACATTTTATATTCTGCTCAGGATCCACGCCCATTCTCACTGTTGTGCATTCATCTGCTTCCACCTATAAATCTTAATCTTAAACTTTTAATCCTTATGTCTAATTTAAATTCAAGATTCTGAAAACTCCCCTTAATTCTAAATACAATTCTTCTCCTCCGATCATCTATTCTAGCTCCCCTATAATTTCAATTCTGAAAATATTGAGCACTGATTTTCTTATCCTTAAAAACTATAGACTATGATTCTCACGATCAATTCAATCCTCAATTTCGATTCAATTTAAAATCCAAATTCTGAACTCCGCTTGAGTCTCAATTCTAACAACAATACAATTCCACAATTCCAAAACATCAAGCTTAATTTCCTGCTAATTTCAAATCTTGTAAATTTTGAACCTTAATTCATTTCTTGCGGAAATCACATCTCATCAATTTAATCAGAACTACATTTCACGCGCTATACGATTTTCAATCGGTGATCTCAGATCTCGGACGCGTTATACTTGCGTCTCGGTTTCCTGCTGGTTTCTGACTCGCGGCTTCACCTTATGATTCGCGGCCTCCTCTTCTGATCCCCTCCCTTGCGATCGCTCGCCGCAGCATCGCGAGCTCGATCTATCTCACTCATTGGACCTGCCGGGCAGTTGCTCGGTTCCCCTGGAGGCGGGGGGTTACAGAATACGTCCCCAGCCTCCCTGGCTTGTGGTAAAAGGCGACTAAAAAAGAGACCGCGCGCGAAGCCCCTTCAGATAGGCAACACCAAGCCCGTCGGACACGAACGCGGCTCGTTCGCAACCCTTCGGACACTAGCCGATGGTTGACTCATCCACCCAGTTCCGGCCGCTACCTGCGAGCGGGTGACGAAATCCGTTCATCGCCCGCTTGTACGCGCCTCTCATTCACCCGACGAGACACTTAAAACTTTTAGCCCCCACACTCAATCTAAAATTCAATTTCGAAAACCCAATTTCAACACATGCTTCATTCTGAAAACGATTTGCACCAACTTTTCTTTCGTGGAAATTGTATTAAGTTCCTCTAAATTTAATTTTCACGATAAGTCTAAAATTCACATTTTGGACTCTTCCTAATTCTCAATTATAACATTAATACAGCTCCTCAACTATGAATCACCAATTCTAATTTCCTGTTAATTTTGGATTTTGGTTAAGGGGTAACACCACTGTAACAGCTCGAAAAAAAGCGTTTTTTGGCAATTTTTCTTGGATGGAAGGAAAGGTAATAGAATAATAATATTGGGGGCAGTTATTAAGCATATATTTAGGTATTAACAAAAACATTTTAATTGAGAAATATTAAAAAATGGCGGCACTGAAGCCATTCTAGCAAGGCATGTTTAATTTCCAGCGCTCTGCGGCACGCAGTGTAGCTGCTGCAAATTTGAATCTATAAGAAAGAAAAAAATATCACTTAATCTACATGCTTATAGCTAGAGAAATACGTAGAGAATTTTAAAAATATTGATTTTTGTGTGATTGGTGAGTATTTAAATAAAAAGCGTTCAATTTTCTCTAAAAAGGGGACAATCATTTGTTAATAAGTAATGTTTAAATTAACTTATCGAAAATCCCGTACGTATTTCCCTTCGAAATGTTATTTTAAAGATATTGTTAAAAATTCGAATGAAAAGAATGAAAATTTTTCGAGTTATGCTGCGTGCCGTTTTGAAAAATCATGTTTCGAGAAAAACGCGTTTAAAGTTTTGAAATGTGTTATGAACATGAAGAAATGAAAAATTCGACTGTTTTAAATTTTTTATCATTAATCTGCTATCCTAAGAACATAAAGCTGCCCTTTCATGTTTAAATATTCTTCCTCATTCTCTTTCCTCGAAGATTTTAAGGTAGAGTGGGCCTCTTTTGCCGCATCTGTCAAGGAGCGCTCGGCGTGGTTGATCCGCTTAGCGTCGGCTTCCAGACAAAAATTGTATGATTGGACACCAATATCCATCTCCAAAGCTTTCAAAATTCGGAGAATGTTTGTCAGGCCATCATTGAAATTATACACAGCAATATCAGTCGCTATTTTCAAGACTTTTTTGCCGTTTGAATAAGATTCTGGAGCCAAATTCCAAACGGTAGCATTAAAGCTTTCGTTGCTATTTTCTGAAGACATCCATTGTTTATTAGAGAAGTTAGAAACCAAAAGGTAGGACATTAGGTTGTACCGTCCCAACAGAGATTAATTTGACACCGGTAGTCGTTTCGAAGAAGTCCGACGCGCTTGGGAAAGAGCTCGAAATTTCAAGGAAACAAATTTCTTTCGGGTAATAACGCTTTTGCCCCATATTCTAGAAGGTTCAAAGCATCTTTTAAGCCAATAAAAAAAATCGATTTTTCGAAAAATTTACAGTGGTGTTACCCCTTAATTTTGAACTTTATTACATTTTTTCAAAATTACATTTCATCAATTTAATTAAAATTTAATTAAAATCGTATTTTTCGCAACGCACGATTTCCAACCAGCGACCTCGAATCTCGGGCGTGATATGCTCGCCTCTCGGCTCTCTTCCGGATTCTGACCCGCGGCTTCTTCTTTGATCCCCCCCCCCCCTGCGCTCGCTCTTCACAGCATCCCGGGCTCGATCTGTTTCTCTCGCTGTACCTGCCGGGCAGTGGATCGAGACCGGTCGGCCTGATCCTTCCTCTCGCTGGCCGGCTCTCGGCAAACCATGACCAAGTCCTTCGATTGCATACGTACTATACGTAGCGTCCCGCTTACGGTGCCCTTACACACATGTAGTATAGAATTGAATCTTACACACATGTAGTATAGAATTGAATTCGGGTGACGTAATCCGTTCATCGCCCGCTTGTACGCGCCTCTCACCCGCCCAATGACGCGCTTAAAACTTCTAGCTCTCACGCCTAATCTAAAATTTAAATTTTGAAAACCCAATTTTAATATATGCCTCATTGTCCGAGCACCTACTTCTCGCTCTGATAACAAAATTTTGAAAGCAATCTGCACCAACTTTCTTCTGCGAAAATTGTATTTAATTATCTCTAAATTTAATTTTCATGACAAGTTTAAAATCCAAGTTTTGGCTTGTATTAATTCTCAATTATAATATTAATGCTGTTCTCCAACTACGAATCACCAATTCTAGTTTCCTGTTAATATTAGATTTTGATAAATTTTGAAGTTTAATACATTTTTTATCCGACTTCGAAAAGGAGGAGGATACTCAATTCGATCAGTACATTTTTTTTTCCTGGCTTTGTTCATCGATTACTCCGGGATGGATGGACCAATCGTAATGAAATCTTTTGCCTCTTGTAGGATATTTCTTCCGATTGGTCCCGTTATTAAAACATTTCGCATTTTTTTATTCCGAACGGTTTTTGTTGCAAAAAAACGGCAAGTTTCTAATCTCAACATAGAATGACTTCAATGATCCTTTAATATATTGTCGGGGGCATGATTCTGAACATCTTTTTCATTATGCATAATTAACGGAAATCTTTAGTTTTCGAGATATTCGTGAAAAACTATTGTTATTTTTTCTGCCTTTGTTCGCCGATTATTCCGAGACGGATGGACCAATTGGAACGAAACCTTTTGCATCTTGTACAGTACAACTCCCCATTGGTCCCGTAAAAAAAATATTCTGCATTTTTTTATTCCTAACGACTTTTTTTTCTAAATGTACGTTCACTGATTACTCCGAGACGGATGGACCAATCGGAATGAAATCTTTTGCGTCTTGTAGGATACGTCTTCCGATTGGTCCCGTTATAAAAACATTTCGCATTTTTTTATTTCGAACGGTTTTCATTATTGCAAAATACGTTCTGGTTCAAGGTATGCACCGATTCGGATGAAAGTTTTCACATTTCGTAGATCATTCCGCGATGATTCGATTTCCCAAAATTTATGTAACTTCTTATGGTTAATAACTATTGTTATTATAATAAAAACCCTATTCTTTAGGGTTACCCTCCAAGGAATATACCGATCGCGATTTTTCAAAGATGTCCCTGCAAATAAACTTCGAATACTGCTCGTTCCACTAAAAAGTGTGAAATAAAATAATTTTTAACAAAAAAAAAATCCGACTTCGAAATGCACTAAAAAGTATAAAATAATTTCTATTTCATTTATACCTGTATTCCACAGCTATTAATACAATCTACTTAATCGTTAAATAGGATACTAAATATATTTCAAAGTTTTCGGAGGCGGCGCAAAATTAAAAATACCCGAACAAACGATGCTGCCAATAACGATTTGATTGCGGTATGGCAAACTTGGTAATTAATAAGTCGTAAGAGAAAAATTATAGGTCCGGCTGAAAACATTTGTAATTGGAACGATTATATGAGAAATTGGCAGCAGTCCTGATGTACATGCACTATACTGCAGTTCACAAGAGATCATACTAAAGCTCACTAGGTCTAGAGAGATTTTTAATAACGTGTGTTATTGCCCTCTACAGCTTGCTTCTTATTATACTTTGCGAACACATAAATGGTGGGCAGCAATATATGACGTACGATAACCGGTGATGGTATTGTAAAGTATCACGATACAATGAAATTTCTATTATTTGTCGCAAAAAAAATGATGTGAACGCATAGCAAGAAGCACGCTGTAAAGGGGAATCACACGCACTATTAAAAATCTCCCTAGACTTCAGTAGGCCACTAGCTGCGCGAGTTAAGTGCGGTCACTCGTGAACTGCAGTATAGTTAATTCGCAATGGGTTTGTTGATTCCCGTTGAATATTGTTTACTTGAAACTATCAAATAGGTGATTTATCATAGGTTGCCGACGCCGGAGTTAGGATCTTCGTAGTAGAGGAAAAGTTTTTAATTTTGCGCCGCCTCCGAAAACTTTGAAATGTAATTGGTATCCTATTTAACGATTAAGTAGATATTATTAATAGCTATGGAATATTGATATAAATGAAATAGAAATTATTTTATACTTTTTAGTGCATTTTGAAGTCGGATGTTTTTTTTGTTAAAAATTATTTTTTCACTCATTCATTCATTATAATCGATTAAAGTTAGTGAATATGTTTTATTTTACTTTAGTTTCGTCCTTATGATAATGAGTGGTTTTGTCCATTCAAATGCTTTGCTTGCGCGTGGTTTTGTTATAATATTGTCATTTAAGTTTCCTTATTTATTTATTATTTATTTTAGTCTACAAACTGATACAGTGTTTATTGAACTACGTATTTTATACTTGACTTGATTTATTTGTCGCTTCAGTTACTTTACATTGATACGTCATTCAATAATCAGGTCTATTTGCTTTTGCATTGACATGATCACTTATCATTCATTATTTACCAGTTACAGTTTACAATCTAATTTGTAATCTACTTTGGTAAAGAAATAGAGTATTGTAGCTTATAATTTTTACGGTTATATTATATTTATTAAGTCCACTTCTTGTATTTTGTATTCTATTCTATTATATTTCATTTTGTTTTACATTGGATTATGTCACATTACATTACATTACATTTACATTATTTACATGATGGTTACGACCTTCACTTTATACCTTATGCCTTACTATTATTTACCTCATTCTTCTTTAATTTCTACAATTGAATACTTCATTGTTCATTCATCCCTTCTTTCATTCTGTCATTGTTTATTCATTCTGAATTGAATTGAATTAAAGTAATTGTTATGATTTAGTTTATTTTCACTTACGATGGTACAAAAGTTCTGTAGATTGTATTAATATATTTATGATTGGTTTCCATACGGTTATTCTTTATTCTATACTCTATATTTTAATATACTTTATTTATATATTTTAATTTATTTGTGCCACATTATCACTTTTATCGCTATTTACTTTATGTCATTATCGCTTCTTGACTTGGTTCTTGATTTGCCTGTGCATTCTTGATATTCATTGACATTTTGACGTTCTTTTGATATTCTTTAATTCAATTCACGACATCTTTCTCTGGTCATAATTTTGCTCTCCCATGACGATGGGTTGTTTCTGTAATTTAAATTTAATACTCATGTCACCAGCATGGGTTATTTCTGTTGTTTTATAGTATGTTGCAACTACCTTACCTTGTTTCCTTTCTTTTCTTCTTTTCCTTTTCCTTTTCAGTTGCAATTCAGCTCTCTTATTTTATATTTGTTCCTTTTATCTAGTCCTTGCATGCTGGTTTTGACACTGTGGCTTTGACACATTAGGGTTATTTTTCTGTAAATAGTTGTCATTTGTCATTCGTTATCTCATCTCTGAATTTTACCTTTAATGGTTTATTCTACTTTACCTTGCGGGTACTTGTGGGTATTCTGTTGTTGTTTTTTGATGAGTGGTTTTATCCATCCAAATGCTGTGTTGTGCGTGGTTTTGTTATAATCTTATCATTTAGGTAATCTTATTATTTATTTACTTATTTATGTATTTTTTATTTTATTTATTTTAGTCTATACACTGATATAGTGTTTATTAACTACGTATTTTATGCTTGACTTGATTTATTTGTTGCTTCAGTTACTTTACATTGATGCGTCATTCAATAATTTGTCCTATTTGCATTTGTATTGACATAACCACTTATCATTCATTATTTACTATTTACAGCTCACAATCTAACTGACAATCTACTCTGGTTCAGTAATAAGGTACTGTGGCTAATAATGTTTACGGTTTTACAGTTATATTATATTTTATTTAGCTCAGTTCTTGTGTTTTGTATAAATTTCATTTTGTTTCACATTTCATTATGTTACATTACATTACATTTACACTAACATATTTTCATGATGGTTACGGCCTTCACTTTATACTTTATGGTTTACTATTATTTACTTCTTCTTTAATATCTTTAATTGAATACTTCATTGTTCATTCATTCCTTCTTTCATTCTGTCATTGTTTATTCATTCGGAATTGAATTGAATTAAAGTAATTGTTATGATTTAGTTTATTTTCACTTACGATGCTACAGAGTTCTGTAGATGGTATCAATATATTTATGGTCTGCCTCCATACGGTTATTCATTATTATATATTTTTCCTATATTTTAATATATGTATATTTTCTAGATTTTAATTATTTGTGTCACGTTATCGCTGTTATTGCCCTTTATTCATCTCATTATCGCCTTTTGACTTTGACTTTATTTTTGTCGAGAGACATACTCTACCAGATGCAAAAGGTTTCGTTCCGATTGGTCAACCCGTCTCGGCGTAATCGGTGAACATACATAAAAAAAAAAAAAAAAAAAAATACACATCGCATTGAGTATCCTCCTCCTTTTCGAAGTCGGATAAAAATTAATGTCGTCGGGATGGGTTATTGCTGTTATTCTGTAGTATATTATCGCAATTATCTTACCTTATTTCCCTTCCTTTCTCCTTTTCTTTTCTTCCTTTTTAGTTGTAATTCAGCTCTCTTAATTGATAGTCTGTTCCTTTAACGAGACCTTACATGCTGGTTTTGACACTCTGTGGCTTTGACATATTAGGGTTATGTTTCTGTAAATAATTGTCAGCCGTCATCGCATCTCTTAATTGACTTTTCTATGGTTCTACTTTACCTTACTCATACTGGCTGGTATTTTGTTTTCTCGCTCTTCATGGATTGATTGTCTCATTCATTCATTCATCATTTATTCATTATTGTTTTTTGAATTGTCTTCTTTAATTGTTTATTTACTTTCCTTCTATTGATGAAACTTTGTGAAATTTGTGAAACTTGTAGTTGCAATTCTAATTCCTTGCAATGCTCCATCTCTTTTGGTACGGTATGAGGTTTCTACGGTTTCTATGATTGTTGCAATGCAGTTGTTTGGCTATGCTTTATTATAAGGTGCGCCTCTTGTGATTCGCATGGCTGTTATGCATGTTTTGCGGCCTGTCTCGCTGTAAGGATCACACAATTTACTCAATTTAGTCTGCATTAATTTACATTTAGCTATACTATGATGCTGCATTATAACATTATTGGCAATTTCCTTTATAAATATAATATTTTGTTCTGTTTATTACTAAATTATTAACATTGAAGGAATATGGTTAAATAAATTTATTTCTTATTAATTATGCGCTATTTTAATGGGAGGAATGATTTTGTTAGTTACTCTGGATGTTTTGGCCTTGTTTACTTCATTATTTTATTTTATTTTATTATTTCATTATTTTGCCTATTATGCCGGGTTTACTTTTTCCCGGATATTATTACTTTGCATTTGTATTTATTCGTATTTTATTTATGAATTGAGTGAATTGGATGATTCAACCTTCTTGGTGGTCCTGCATGGTTCGTGTACTTATAATTATGGTTTGACCGATTATGAGTATTGTTGTATTATTGTCTTACATTCGGTCATTTCTTTATTCATTATTGTTCATGTGTTTTATTGCCGTATCGATGTAGTTTGGTGATGTTGTCTGCAAACGGTACGGCGTTATAATGTTGAACTTTGCGGTTTTCCTGACCGCGTTATTCCTTTATTCATTATGTCATGCATCATGTCGGGCTTACATTCCTTCCTTAATTGATTGACCTGATCTTATTTTGATTTGATTTATTTTAGTCTATTAATTAGTATTTGTTAATACTATTTAAATGTGTATTGCTTGATTGGTTGTATTAGATTTGCCCGATTACATGCGTTGTCTATTATTATTCTACTTATGTTCATTGTCATAGGAACAGCTTGGGTTTGTCCTCCTTAGGGGGGTGGCGGGGTTTTTGTGGGTGTAGTCGATAGGGCTTGACTTGGAGTGGGTTTTGTTCGTAGGACTAGTTTGCAAGGGAATGTGCGGTACTGTTTTTCGTGGAGTTCTCATTCGTTTGACCGCTCCTCAGCGGTAATTTCCACTTTAGTCTTCTGCACTTTCCCGATAATCGCAAAATAGTTTCATTACCGTCATTCATGACTTGGATAATAGTAGTATATTTCATTTGTTTTGTTGACTGGGGGGCTTCGCCCCCCAGACCCCCCTAAAACTACCCTAACTAACACGAATATATTTGTAAATATTTATTTTCGTACTGTATAACGGGGTTTTCTGCCCCAACAAACATGGGCAATTGTTACGATTTTGGTGGTCGCCCTTTTGAGAGGGATAGACTTAAGTTGTACCTCTTCGTACTCTCATACTTATACTCATGCTCAATTGACATATTGCTTGGAATAGTTCAGTTAGTATTTTGTAATGTTTGCTTTGTATTATCTCTCCTTCGTATTATCTTTACTTTCTTTTGTTTTCTTTATTTCTTTTGTTTTCTTTATTTTCTTTTTCATTGTTTTCATTATTTTCTTCTCATAATTTCTTAATTTCTTTTAGTATTCATGCGTTTTATTCACGGTTCATTCATTCATTTATTTTCATTTATTAGTTTGATTAGTGTGAGGTAGGTTAGGGTTTATGGTTGGTTGGTTCTTGTCTGAATGTGGGTGTATAGAGTTTGTATGGGACAAGTCATCGAGGGTTGCAGCCTTAGAAGAGGTGGCGCGGTCACGCCGGGATGGTGTGATCCTTCAGGATATCCCCCCGGTGCCGACCGTTGCTGAAGAAAAATGGCCTGTCCCGGTGAGTTTCGGACAGGTGGGCGCGATGACATCGAGGATAAGCCACATCATCATTCTCGACCTACCATGGTGGACGAAGATTTGGGGCGATCAACCGGGAGATGCGAAGTCCCGGTTCCTGATCGTGACCGAAGAGAAAGCCCTGTCCTGGCATTTGCCTGGCAGGTGAATCGGGGGCGCGACCACCCGTTGAATGGGAAAGTCCTCCGGTTCCTGGTCGTGGCCGAAGAGAAAGCCCTGACCTAGCATTTGCAGACTGGTGAACACCAGCGCGATCACCCGTTGAGCAGGAGCTCCGGTTCCTGATCGTGGCCGAAGAGCACGCCCTGCTGAAGCAGGTGAACACATGTCGCGATCACCCGTTGAGCAGGAGCTCCGGTTCCTGGTCGTGGCCGAAGAGAAAGTTCCTGTTTTCGGCAGGTGAACACATGGCGCGACCACCCGGAACGGGCTTACTTCGGTTCCTGGTCGTGGCCGAAGAGAAAGCCCTGACCTCGCATTTGCAGACTGGTGAACACAAGCGCGATCACCCGTTGAGCAGGAGCTCCGGTTCCTGGTCGTGGCCGAAGAGGAAGCTCCTGACCTCACTTTGCAGGCTGGTGAAGACATGGCGCAATCACCCGTTGAGCAGGAGCTCCGGTTCTTGATCGTGGCCGAAGAGTAAGCCCTGCTCAAGCAGGCGAACACATGGCGCGATCACTCGTTGAGCAGGAGCTCCGGTTCCTGGTCGTGGCCGAAGAGAAAGCCCTGACCTCGCTTTGCAGGCTGGTGAATACATGGCGCGATCACCCGTAGAGCAGGAGCTCCGGTTCCTGGTCGTGGCCGAAGAGGAAGCCCTGACCTCGCTTTGCAGGCTGGTGAATACATGGCGCGATCACCCGTTGAGCAGGAGCTCCGGTTCTTGGTCGTGGCCGAACAAGAAGCCCTGACCTGGCTTTGCAGGCTGGTTAGGAGGCGGCGCGGTCACTCCGGGATGGTGTGATCCTCGAGGATATCCCCCCGGTGCCGATCGTTGCTGAAGAAAAATAGCCTGTCCTCGTGGCAGGACAGGTGGGCGTGATGACATCTAGGAAAAGCCACATCATCATTATCAACCAACCATGGTGGACGAAGATGGACACGGTCAGCCGTGGAGATACGATGTCCCGGTTCCTGGCCGTGTCGAAGAGCAAGTTCCTGTTTCCGGCAGGTGAACACATGGCGCGACCACCCGGAACGGGCTTACTTCGGTTCCTGGTCGTGGCCGAAGAAAAATCCTGTGCCTTACCGTACAGGTTGAAAATGTCCTACCGCTGGATCGTAGGTGCAACGGCGTGGATCCGCAGATGCCCCATGTGCTTGCGCATGGCGTTTTTGCGGGAGGCCGCAATAACGCGAAATGCGTTGAAGTGCCGAAGCGCCGTTGTGGCTATACGCTGGTATCCCTTGGATCCCTTGGAACACTGCCCGGTTCCCCTCTAGCCGAATAGACGAAAAGGGGAACCAACACGCGCGTGCGCAAACGCATTTCCTCTTCCAACAGAAACAAAAAAAAAAAAAGGTTGTGCGCGGAGTGAAGCCGTGTTGAGCGGACGTGTGTCGGGTCCGTTCCGGCAATATACACCGGGATAAGTGGGAAAAGTGAGGTAATAAATTAAATTTTTTACACAGTCGGGTGAAATAATATGTAAGGAAGGACATAATATATAAACCTCACAAATCAAACTGAGTGAAAGGAAAATATGAACAAAGAGAGAAATGAAAAGGTGGACGAAAAGTGACAGGTGGAACGGTTATTCACAAGTGGTCACAAAAAAGCACTACGCACCGCAAATAAATAGGAAAAAGACTGTAAATGTGTAAGGCGGTTACTGGGAGGGGATATACAAACAGAAATATGAAACAACTACACGACACAGGACCGTTATGTTATGGGAAACGGGAAACACAAGATGGAGGCGAGCACGTGGAGACCGACTCCGGTAGAAACGTGTTAGCACCTCGGGACACCACAGAAAATGGGTTCACACAACACACATAGCACAAGGTATCAACAATAATCCACAGTACACAGGACAATACTGGTGAGTGGCTAAATCACATTTTAAACACATAATATCACGAGGAATACGGGAAACACGGGCACGTGCAAGACTGCGGAAACGGCAAGAGACAGCCGGATACGGAAACCGCGTCAATCTACCAATTGTCGCGCCCGTACGCATGTGCAAATCTAGTGCCAGCCAATCAGATCGCTGTCGAGCTCGTGCGTCTGCGTACTTCTAGAAAGCAGGTAAAAGATCAGCAAAGTGCCTAGTCTCCTAGGTGCCCTGAGCAAAGGGTATGTTTCCTAGATAAATTTAAAAGTAGCATATACAAAAAAACACTGGCAAAAAGGAACTGGGAGGGTAGGGTTAAGTGTCTGATATGGAAAGAAACATCTTATAGAACCCTGTGCTGAGTAATCCCGCGTTTTCAACCAAAAAAGGAAAGTGGCACACCCCGGTTCCTAAACGCTAATTTCGACTAGGTACTTCAGTAACGCCGGTAATCAGAAGGGTATAGTGACGTCACCGTCGCGGCGGCGATGCGCAATACACGAGCGGATATAGTAGACTCCCGAAAATTCTCACACTATAGTCGTCTGCGATAGTTTGGTGCCAAAAATTTTTTATCGCAGATTTGCAACAATATATTTTCGGGGTCCTTAGTGACCCGGGGTTACCTGAGGACCCCTTGGGGCAGCGAGGACCCCTTGGGGTCCCAGGAGCCCCATGACGTAGCGCTGACGTCATGCGCGAAGAGGAATGCGTGATGGAAATGTGAATTTATGGCCAAAAGTTAAAATTACCTTTGGCGGGGGTTCAATATGACCCATAGGGGCCCCGGATAACCCAGTGCGAGCAGGGTCACCATGCTGTAGGGGCTGGTGTCCTTAAGAACCCAATGTCGGCATGGGCCACATAATTAAGGGACTGGGGCACCGCGGAACCCAGTGTATGTATGGCCCACCTAGTTAAGGGGCTGGGGCCACAAAGAACCCAGAGTAGGTCGGGTGTGAATGATTAAGGGGCTGGGGTTCTTAAGAACCCAATGTCGGCACGGTCCACATAATTAAGGGGCCGGGGTGCCGCGGAACCCAGTGTATGTCTGGCCCGCCCAGTTTAGGGGCCGGGGCTACTAAGAACCCAGAGTAGGACGGGTGCAACGGATTAAGGGGTTGGGGTCTACGGGAACCCGTGAAGCAACGAAATCAATCACCAGTGGTTTGGACTTGTGATGAGTGTCGGTTCACAAGATGAGCTACCCAGACAAGTAACGTTTTAGTTACAGGTCTAAATAGCAACAAAAGGTCATGTTGGTGTCCTTGACCTTTGTTACTACCAATTCTTTGTTCTTACAATTTTCTGTGCAGATATTTATTTATTTAATTGGTGTTGTAGTGGACGGATTTATTTATTAACGACGGAATGGCGAGTTTATAGGTACTAAAATTGAGTACACGATTGGGGTAACGGGCGGTTTTTTCTTATGACAACATGGCAAAACTATCGGACAACTGAATATAACCAGACGGAAAATTGACGACTACGGCTATTCACAAGGACTACTCTACAAAACTTAAAATCAAAATGGACAGCACAAAGTCAAAAAGGAATAAAGGTTACGGTGCAGGAGTTCTCGGTGGCTCCAGTACCGGCGCGGATGTGGGTGTGTGTACAGGCCTCACCGCATCGTCATCTAGCAACTGTGCATCACAGACGGCAGACCGCCAGGCCGCTGTGATAGTAAAGGTTACTGGCAAGGACTTGGACGGATGGATGAGCACGACGGGCAGGGAGGAAGTGTTCTCCAAAAAACCAAGATTAACGAGATCACCCCCAGGAAGCAGTGTCCGGAAGGACCTGGAGAACGCGCTTGGGCAAACGGACCAGGTGGACCTCTGGTGGGGATGAGGAGGAAGAAGATCTTGAGAGAGAGGAAATGGCAAAAACGCAAAAGAAAATGACAAGAAAGGGGCTGACTTTAGAAGAAAAGATGGACCTGAGCATAAGGTCGTTATCGAAGATGTTGGAGGCCATTATGGGCCACAATAGGGTTTTAAAGGACCATATACTGAAGAGTGGAAAGGCCGAGCCACAAATAAGAGAAACGTTCATATCCATGGGGTGCTGCCTGGAGGAGGTCATGGATGTGGTGGAAAGCATGAAAGAGGATCAAACGGAACACAGAGAAGAAGAAAAAGAGAAAAATGAAACTATCAGACAGATACTCACCAGTAAAGAGATGACCGTTGGCTATAGGGCAAAGCCAGCTTCGACAGCCACCGTGGAACCTGAAAAAGAAAAAAGAAGAGATTACGCGAGCGTGGCTACGTATACGGAGGAGGAAAAGGACAAGGACTTCCCCCCGCTACCGACGAACAGACAAAAGAGGAAGGAGATCTCCCCCCCCCCCCCCCGGAAAATGTGGGAAAGAAGACCAGATTTTTTGTCCCAAGTATAGAAGGGACCCCTGAGGGAAGTATGAGGAGACAGAAAGGGGAATCAGGGGCCGGAAGGACGCAAGGGGGGAAAGAATCCAGCGAGCTGAACTGGGAAACGGTGCAACCTAGGAGGAGAAAGAACAGCATAGACATGAGGAAAAGTAAGCCGGAAGAACCTAGAAGGGGTACCGAAACTAGGACGAAGGAAGATAGAGGGGGGGTGAGAGATACGCCCTCAAAAAGACCGACCAGACCCCAAGCAATAGCTGTACGGTTTGGCAAAGACTTATCATTCGCGGAGATATTAAAAAAGGTTCAAGGTGCAGCTGGCTCCACCCCCGAGGGGGTTAAGACAGTGAAGCAAACTAGAGCAGGGAATCTGCTGATTGAGTTCACCCCAGGGGCAGACCTTGAGGGTTTCAGGAAGAGCATAGATGGAAAACTCGGCCCGGAAGTGGAGGTAGCAAGATTGCAGCAGAGGATGGACATAGAACTAAGGGGAATAGATCCCTCGGCGGAAAAACATGAAATAGAGGAACTGGGCCACGATGCAAAGGACAGCAGGATTAAGGTCCTCCCTGCTGACCCTAGATTAAATAAAATAATTATTAACAAAAAACAAATCCGACTTCGAAATGCACTAAAAAGTATAAAAAAATGCACTAGAAAGTATAAAATAATTTCTATTTCATTGATATCTGTATTCCACAGCTATTAATACAATCTACTTAATCGTTAAATAGGATACTAAATATATTTCAGTTTTCGGATGCGGCGCAAAATTAAAAATACCCGAACAAACGGTGCTGCCAATAACGATTTGATTGTGGTATGGCAAACTTGGTAATTAATAAGTCGTAAGAGAAAAATTATAGGTCCGGTTGAAAACATTTGTAATTGTAACGATTGTATGAGAAATTGTCAGCACTCCTGATGGACATGCACTATACTGCAGTTCACAAAAGACCATACTTAACTCCCGCCGCTCACTAGGTCTAGAGAGATTTTTAATGACGTGTGCTATTCCCCTCTCCAGCTTGCTTCTTATTATACTTTGCGATCATATAAATGATGGGCAGAAATATATGACGTACGATAACTGAAAAGCGGTGATGATATTGTAAAGTTTCACGATGCAATGAAAATTCTATTATTTTCCGGAAAAAAATGATGTGAACGCAAAGTAAGAAGCAAGCTGTAAAGGGGAATCACACGCACTATTAAAAATCTCCCTAGACCTGAGTAGGTCACTAGCTGCGCGAGTTAAGTGCGGTCACTCGTGAACTGCAGTATAGTTAATTCGTAATGGGTATATTGATTCTCATTGAATATTGTTTACTTGAAATTATCAAATGGGTCATTTGTCACTGGTTGCCGACACCTGAACTAGGATCTTCCTAGTAGAGGAAAAGTTTTTCATTTTGCGCCGCCTCCGAAAACTGAAATATATTTAGTATCCTATTTAACGATTAAGTAGATTGTATTAATAGCTGTGGAATACAGATATCAATGAAATAGAAATTATTTTATACTTTCTAGTGCATTTTTTTATACTTTTTAGTGCATTTCGAAGTCGGATTTGTTTTTTGTTAATAATTATTTTATTTAATCTAGGGTCAGCACGGAGGACCTTAATCCTGCTGTCCTTTGCATCGTGGCCCAGTTCCTCTATTTCATGTTTTTCCGCCGAGGGATCTATTCCCCTTAGTTCTATGTCCATCCTCTGCTGCAATCTTGCTACCTCCACTTCCGGGCCGAGTTTTCCATCTATGCTCTTCCTGAAACCCTCAAGGTCTGCCCCTGGGGTGAACTCAATCAGCAGATTCCCTGCTCTAGTTTGCTTCACTGTCTTAACCCCCTCGGGGGTGGAGCCAGCTGCACCTTGAACCTTTTTTAATATCTCCGCGAATGATAAGTCTTTGCCAAACCGTACAGCTATTGCTTGGGGTCTGGTCGGTCTTTTTGAGGGCGTATCTCTCACCCCCCCTCTATCTTCCTTCGTCCTAGTTTCGGTACCCCTTCTAGGTTCTTCCGGCTTACTTTTCCTCATGTCTATGCTGTTCTTTCTCCTCCTAGGTTGCACCGTTTCCCAGTTCAGCTCGCTGGATTCTTTCCCCCCTTGCGTCCTTCCGGCCCCTGATTCCCCTTTCTGTCTCCTCATACTTCCCTCAGGGGTCCCTTCTATACTTGGGACAAAAAATCTGGTCTTCTTTCCCACATTTTCCGGGGGGGGGGGGGGGGGGGGGATCTCCTTCCTCTTTTGTCTGTTCGTCGGTAGCGGGGGGAAGTCCTTGTCCTTTTCCTCCTCCGTATACGTAGCCACGCTCGCGTAATCTCTTCTTTTTTCTTTTTCAGGTTCCACGGTGGCTGTCGAAGCTGGCTTTGCCCTATAGCCAACGGTCATCTCTTTACTGGTGAGTATCTGTCTGATAGTTTCATTTTTCTCTTTTTCTTCTTCTCTGTGTTCCGTTTGATCCTCTTTCATGCTTTCCACCACATCCATGACCTCCTCCAGGCAGCACCCCATGGATATGAACGTTTCTCTTATTTGTGGCTCGGCCTTTCCACTCTTCAGTATATGGTCCTTTAAAACCCTATTGTGGCCCATAATGGCCTCCAACATCTTCGATAACGACCTTATGCTCAGGTCCATCTTTTCTTCTAAAGTCAGCCCCTTTCTTGTCATTTTCTTTTGCGTTTTTGCCATTTCCTCTCTCTCAAGATCTTCTTCCTCCTCATCCCCACCAGAGGTCCACCTGGTCCGTTTGCCCAAGCGCGTTCTCCAGGTCCTTCCGGACACTGCTTCCTGGGGGTGATCTCGTTAATCTTGGTTTTTTGGAGAACACTTCCTCCCTGCCCGTCGTGCTCATCCATCCGTCCAAGTCCTTGCCAGTAACCTTTACTATCACAGCGGCCTGGCGGTCTGCCGTCTGTGATGCACAGTTGCTAGATGACGATGCGGTGAGGCCTGTACACACACCCACATCCGCGCCGGTACTGGAGCCACCGAGAACTCCTGCACCGTAACCTTTATTCCTTTTTGACTTTGTGCTGTCCATTTTGATTTTAAGTTTTGTAGAGTAGTCCTTGTGAATAGCCGTAGTCGTCAATTTTCCGTCTGGTTATATTCAGTTGTCCGATAGTTTTGCCATGTTGTCATAAGAAAAAACCGCCCGTTACCCCAATCGTGTACTCAATTTTAGTACCTATAAACTCGCCATTCCGTCGTTAATAAATAAATCCGTCCACTACAACACCAATTAAATAAATAAATAACTGCACAGAAAATTGTAAGAACAAAGAATTGGTAGTAACAAAGGTCAAGGACACCAACATGACCTTTTGTTGCTATTTAGACCTGTAACTAAAACGTTACTTGTCTGGGTAGCTCATCTTGTGAACCGACACTCATCACAAGTCCAAACCACTGGTGATTGATTTCGTTGCTTCACGGGTTCCCGTAGACCCCAACCCCTTAATCCGTTGCACCCGTCCTACTCTGGGTTCTTAGTAGCCCCGGCCCCTAAACTGGGCGGGCCAGACATACACTGGGTTCCGCGGCACCCCGGCCCCTTAATTATGTGGACCGTGCCGACATTGGGTTCTTAAGAACCCCAGCCCCTTAATCATTCACACCCGACCTACTCTGGGTTCTTTGTGGCCCCAGCCCCTTAACTAGGTGGGCCATACATACACTGGGTTCCGCGGTGCCCCAGTCCCTTAATTATGTGGCCCATGCCGACATTGGGTTCTTAAGGACACCAGCCCCTACAGCATGGTGACCCTGCTCGCACTGGGTTATCCGGGGCCCCTATGGGTCATATTGAACCCCCGCCAAAGGTAATTTTAACTTTTGGCCATAAATTCACATTTCCATCACGCATTCCTCTTCGCGCATGACGTCAGCGCTACGTCATGGGGCTCCTGGGACCCCAAGGGGTCCTCGCTGCCCCAAGGGGTCCTCAGGTAACCCCGGGTCACTAAGGACCCCGAAAATATATTGTTGCAAATCTGCGATAAAAAATTTTTGGCACCAAACTATCGCAGACGACTATAGTGTGAGAATTTTCGGGAGTCTACTATATCCGCTCGTGTATTGCGCATCGCCGCCGCGACGGTGACGTCACTATACCCTTCTGATTACCGGCGTTACTGAAGTACCTAGTCGAAATTAGCGTTTAGGAACCGGGGTGTGCCACTTTCCTTTTTTGGTTGAAAACGCGGGATTACTCAGCACAGGGTTCTATAAGATGTTTCTTTCCATATCAGACACTTAACCCTACCCTCCCAGTTCCTTTTTGCCAGTGTTTTTTTGTATATGCTACTTTTAAATTTATCTAGGAAACATACCCTTTGCTCAGGGCACCTAGGAGACTAGGCACTTTGCTGATCTTTTACCTGCTTTCTAGAAGTACGCAGACGCACGAGCTCGACAGCGATCTGATTGGCTGGCACTAGATTTGCACATGCGTACGGGCGCGACAATTGGTAGATTGACGCGGTTTCCGTATCCGGCTGTCTCTTGCCGTTTCCGCAGTCTTGCACGTGCCCGTGTTTCCCGTATTCCTCGTGATATTATGTGTTTAAAATGTGATTTAGCCACTCACCAGTATTGTCCTGTGTACTGTGGATTATTGTTGATACCTTGTGCTATGTGTGTTGTGTGAACCCATTTTCTGTGGTGTCCCGAGGTGCTAACACGTTTCTACCGGAGTCGGTCTCCACGTGCTCGCCTCCATCTTGTGTTTCCCGTTTCCCATAACATAACGGTCCTGTGTCGTGTAGTTGTTTCATATTTCTGTTTGTATATCCCCTCCCAGTAACCGCCTTACACATTTACAGTCTTTTTCCTATTTATTTGCGGTGCGTAGTGCTTTTTTGTGACCACTTGTGAATAACCGTTCCACCTGTCACTTTTCGTCCACCTTTTCATTTCTCTCTTTGTTCATATTTTCCTTTCACTCAGTTTGATTTGTGAGGTTTATATATTATGTCCTTCCTTACATATTATTTCACCCGACTGTGTAAAAAATTTAATTTATTACCTCACTTTTCCCACTTATCCCGGTGTATATTGCCGGAACGGACCCGACACACGTCCGCTCAACACGGCTTCACTCCGCGCACAACCTTTTTTTTTTTTGTTTCTGTTGGAAGAGGAAATGCGTTTGCGCACGCGCGTGTTGGTTCCCCTTTTCGTCTATTCGGCTAGAGGGGAACCGGGCAGTGTGGGACTCATGTCCGCCCTGAGGGGGCAGCCTGGCGCCCGTTTGGTGGGGGCAAACCCAAAGAGGCAACCTGGCAACCCAACCCTTAAGGGTTGAGTTTAGCCCAACAGTAGGCCACAGCCCTGAAGGGGCGACCTCTCTAAAACCTCTCCCCTAACGTGGACCGCCGGCACCTTTTCACTCATTAGAATTCATAAAGGGATACCAGCGTATAGCCACAACGGCGCTTCGGCACTTCAACGCATTTCGCGTTATTGCGGCCTCCCGCAAAAACGCCATGCGCAAGCACATGGGGCATCTGCGGATCCACGCCGTTGCACCTACGATCCAGCGGTAGGACATTTTCAACCTGTACGGTAAGGCACAGGATTTTTCTTCGGCCACGACCAGGAACCGAAGTAAGCCCGTTCCGGGTGGTCGCGCCATGTGTTCACCTGCCGGAAACAGGAACTTGCTCTTCGACACGGCCAGGAACCGGGACATCGTATCTCCACGGCTGACCGTGTCCATCTTCGTCCACCATGATTGGTTGATAATGATGATGTGGCTTTTCCTAGATGTCATCACGCCCACCTGTCCTGCCACGAGGACAGGCCATTTTTCTTCAGCAACGATCGGCACCGGGGGGATATCCTCGAGGATCACACCATCCCGGAGTGACCGCGCCGCCTCCTAACCAGCCTGCAAAGCCAGGTCAGGGCTTCTTGTTCGGCCACGACCAAGAACCGGAGCTCCTGCTCAACGGGTGATCGCGCCATGTATTCACCAGCCTGCAAAGCGAGGTCAGGGCTTCCTCTTCGGCCACGACCAGGAACCGGAGCTCCTGCTCTACGGGTGATCGCGCCATGTATTCACCAGCCTGCAAAGCGAGGTCAGGGCTTTCTCTTCGGCCACGACCAGGAACCGGAGCTCCTGCTCAACGAGTGATCGCGCCATGTGTTCGCCTGCTTGAGCAGGGCTTACTCTTCGGACACGATCAAGAACCGGAGCTCCTGCTCAACGGGTGATCGCGCCATGTCTTCACCAGTCTGCAAAGCGAGGTCAGGAGCTTTCTCTTCGGCCACGACCAGGAACCGGAGCTCCTGCTCAACGGGTGATCGCGCTTGTGTTCACCAGCCTGCAAAGCGAGGTTAGGAGCTTTCTCTTCGGCCACGACAGGGAACCGGAGCTCCTGCTCTACGGGTGATCGCGCCATGTATTCACCAGTCTGCAAATGCGAGGTCAGGGCTTTCTCTTCGGCCACGACCAGGAACCGGAGCTCCTGCTCGACGGGTGATCGCGCCATGTCTTCACCAGCCTGCAAAGCGAGGTCAGGAGCTTCCTCTTCGGCCACGATCAAGAACCGGAGCTCCTGCTCAACGGGTGATCGCGCCATGTCTTCACCAGCCTGCAAAGCGAGGTCAGGAGCTTCCTCTTCGGCCACGACCAGGAACCGGAGCTCCTGCTCAACGGGTGATCGCGCCATGTCTTCACCAGCCTGCAAAGCGAGGTTAGGAGCTTTCTCTTCGGCCACGACCAGGAACCGGAGCTCCTGCTCTACGGGTGATCGCGCCATGTATTCACCAGTCTGCAAATGCGAGGTCAGGGCTTTCTCTTCGGCCACGACCAGGAACCGGAGCTCCTGCTCAACGAGTGATCGCGCCATGTGTTCGCCTGCTTGAGCAGGGCTTACTCTTCGGCCACGATCAAGAACCGGAGCTCCTGCTCAACGGGTGATCGCGCCATGTCTTCACCAGCCTGCAAAGCGAGGTCAGGAGCTTCCTCTTCGGCCACGACCAGGAACCGGAGCTCCTGCTCAACGGGTGATCGCGCCATGTCTTCACCAGCCTGCAAAGCGAGGTCAGGAGCTTTCTCTTCGGCCACGACCAGGAACCGGAGCTCCTGCTCAACGGGTGATCGCGCTGGTGTTCACCAGTCTGCAAATGCGAGGTCAGGGCTTTCTCTTCGGCCACGACCAGGAACCGGAGGACTTTCCCATTCAACGGGTGGTCGCGCCCCCGATTCACCTGCCAGGCAAATGCCAGGACAGGGCTTTCTCTTCGGTCACGATCAGGAACCGGGACTTCGCATCTCCCGGTTGATCGCCCCAAATCTTCGTCCACCATGGTAGGTCGAGAATGATGATGTGGCTTATCCTCGATGTCATCGCGCCCACCTGTCCGAAACTCACCGGGACAGGCCATTTTTCTTCAGCAACGGTCGGCACCGGGGGGATATCCTGAAGGATCACACCATCCCGGCGTGACCGCGCCACCTCTTCTAAGGCTGCAACCCTCGATGACTTGTCCCATACAAACTCTATACACCCACATTCAGACAAGAACCAACCAACCATAAACCCTAACCTACCTCACACTAATCAAACTAATAAATGAAAATAAATGAATGAATGAACCGTGAATAAAACGCATGAATACTAAAAGAAATTAAGAAATTATGAGAAGAAAATAATGAAAACAATGAAAAAGAAAATAAAGAAAACAAAAGAAATAAAGAAAACAAAAGAAAGTAAAGATAATACGAAGGAGAGATAATACAAAGCAAACATTACAAAATACTAACTGAACTATTCCAAGCAATATGTCAATTGAGCATGAGTATAAGTATGAGAGTACGAAGAGGTACAACTTAAGTCTATCCCTCTCAAAAGGGCGACCACCAAAATCGTAACAATTGCCCATGTTTGTTGGGGCAGAAAACCCCGTTATACAGTACGAAAATAAATATTTACAAATATATTCGTGTTAGTTAGGGTAGTTTTAGGGGGGTCTGGGGGGCGAAGCCCCCCAGTCAACAAAACAAATGAAATATACTACTATTATCCAAGTCATGAATGACGGTAATGAAACTATTTTGCGATTATCGGGAAAGTGCAGAAGACTAAAGTGGAAATTACCGCTGAGGAGCGGTCAAACGAATGAGAACTCCACGAAAAACAGTACCGCACATTCCCTTGCAAACTAGTCCTACGAACAAAACCCACTCCAAGTCAAGCCCTATCGACTACACCCACAAAAACCCCGCCACCCCCCTAAGGAGGACAAACCCAAGCTGTTCCTATGACAATGAACATAAGTAGAATAATAATAGACAACGCATGTAATCGGGCAAATCTAATACAACCAATCAAGCAATACACATTTAAATAGTATTAACAAATACTAATTAATAGACTAAAATAAATCAAATCAAAATAAGATCAGGTCAATCAATTAAGGAAGGAATGTAAGCCCGACATGATGCATGACATAATGAATAAAGGAATAACGCGGTCAGGAAAACCGCAAAGTTCAACATTATAACGCCGTACCGTTTGCAGACAACATCACCAAACTACATCGATACGGCAATAAAACACATGAACAATAATGAATAAAGAAATGACCGAATGTAAGACAATAATACAACAATACTCATAATCGGTCAAACCATAATTATAAGTACACGAACCATGCAGGACCACCAAGAAGGTTGAATCATCCAATTCACTCAATTCATAAATAAAATACGAATAAATACAAATGCAAAGTAATAATATCCGGGAAAAAGTAAACCCGGCATAATAGGCAAAATAATGAAATAATAAAATAAAATAAAATAATGAAGTAAACAAGGCCAAAACATCCAGAGTAACTAACAAAATCATTCCTCCCATTAAAATAGCGCATAATTAATAAGAAATAAATTTATTTAACCATATTCCTTCAATGTTAATAATTTAGTAATAAACAGAACAAAATATTATATTTATAAAGGAAATTGCCAATAATGTTATAATGCAGCATCATAGTATAGCTAAATGTAAATTAATGCAGACTAAATTGAGTAAATTGTGTGATCCTTACAGCGAGACAGGCCGCAAAACATGCATAACAGCCATGCGAATCACAAGAGGCGCACCTTATAATAAAGCATAGCCAAACAACTGCATTGCAACAATCATAGAAACCGTAGAAACCTCATACCGTACCAAAAGAGATGGAGCATTGCAAGGAATTAGAATTGCAACTACAAGTTTCACAAATTTCACAAAGTTTCATCAATAGAAGGAAAGTAAATAAACAATTAAAGAAGACAATTCAAAAAACAATAATGAATAAATGATGAATGAATGAATGAGACAATCAATCCATGAAGAGCGAGAAAACAAAATACCAGCCAGTATGAGTAAGGTAAAGTAGAACCATAGAAAAGTCAATTAAGAGATGCGATGACGGCTGACAATTATTTACAGAAACATAACCCTAATATGTCAAAGCCACAGAGTGTCAAAACCAGCATGTAAGGTCTCGTTAAAGGAACAGACTATCAATTAAGAGAGCTGAATTACAACTAAAAAGGAAGAAAAGAAAAGGAGAAAGGAAGGGAAATAAGGTAAGATAATTGCGATAATATACTACAGAATAACAGCAATAACCCATCCCGACGACATTAATTTTTATCCGACTTCGAAAAGGAGGAGGATACTCAATGCGATGTGTATTTTTTTTTTTTTTTTTTTTTTATGTATGTTCACCGATTACGCCGAGACGGATTGACCAATCGGAACGAAACCTTTTGCATCTGGTAGAGTATGTCTCCCGACTGGTCCCGTTAAAAAAACATTTTATATTTTTTCACTCCGAACGCTTTTTATTGCAAAAAAACGTACTATTTCATGTACATGCGGCGAACGGTCGCCGATTACTGCGAGACGGATGGACCAATCGGAATGAAACTTTTTCCGTCTTATAGAGTATAACCCCCTATTGGTCCCATAAAAAAATATTTTGCATTTTTTCACTCCTAACGCTTTTTATGGCAAAAAAACGTACTATTTCATGTACATGCGGCGTACGGTCGCCGATTACTCCGAGGCGGATGGACCAATCAGAATGAAACTTTTCGCGTCTTATAGAGTATAACTCCCTATTGGTCCCATAAAAAAAATATTTTGCATTTTTTCATTCCTAATGACTTTTTTTTCTAAATGTATGTTCGCCGATTACTCCCTGACGGATGGACCAATTGGAACGAAACCTTTTGTATCTTCTAAAGTATGTCTCCCGATTGGTCTTGTTAAGAAAGCATTTTTCATTTTTTCATTTCTGTCAATTTTTATTGCAAAAAAATTGTACTGCTTCATTTATATTTTTTTCGGCGTTTATTCTACAGGGAATATACCGATTGTGACTTTTCAACATTTTCCGTGAAATGAAAAAAAAAAATAGACTTCGTCATTTTCTCTATCAGTTGGTCGCTAAAAGAAGGGTTAGCTTCCTTCTTCACGTATCAATCGCTGGAAGCTGATTTGGACTGTTTCTTTGCAAAAGTAACCGTCGTAATCTTTGCATTTCTGCGAGTGATCTTTCTTCATGCGGTTTAACGAGGACTTTGTTTGGTGCTAAATCAGATAGAGCAAAACCATCTAAACTTTTGACACGACTAAGAGCGACGTAAATTTGGCCTTTTGCGAAATTCTTTTTGCCACGATCAATTACAGCTTTGTTTAATGTTGTCCCTTGTAATTTATGCACCGTTACTGCCCAACTTAGAATAGGTGGTAACATTCTGCGCTCGACGTCCCCATAACATTTCGTCGCCTGAAACGTTGCTACAACTGGAGATATTGGGATGTAACCGTCGATATCTTTAAATCTATTTCCAATGGACTCGTCGTCAAATTTTATAAGTACCGCGTCCGGCAACTCTCCTTGTTCTAGTTGATCTCTTCGAAGTGCCGGCCATGTAAATTTCTTCACTATTCCCATTGCACCGTTTATCAAACCATCAGAAATTGATATATTTCGTCGCAGCATGATTCGCGATCCTTCAGTTAACGTTATTGTATGTAACAGTCCGCCACAATTATTTACATTTGCAGGTATGACATTTTCTGGTGGCCTTTTTCCATATGTAGCTGCCTCACGGGATTCGTCTATTGCATCAATGACGTACATTCGATGTGATTTTGCTAATTCATCAGTCATTTTTGAATTATATTCATCCACTAATTTTATCGTTGGGAATATTCTTACTGCTGCACCATTCTCGAACTCTCCGGATAGAGGAACCCTTCTTCGTTCGCATAATATTTCCAGTTGAGAAGTTGTCACTTCCCCAAACCGAAGGTTATTCAATAAATCGATAAACTCAACGTCATATCTTTGTCGCATATTAATGGTGATTTCGCAGAATGAAAATTGATGCCATAAATTAATTTCTGCACTACACCAATGTGGCTGTACAAAACACCAGTGTCCTTTTACTGGGGGCAACTGCATGATATCGCCAAAGAGAAGTACATTTACGCCACCAAATAGTTTATCATTTGTTTTGAATTCTTGCAATCTTAAATGAATTATTCGCAAATTCTCATAAGATACCATTGATATCTCGTCGATAATCAACCACCTTGTATGACGCCACTTTCGTCTCTCCTGTTCGAGCCTCTGTCCTGTCAGTCGTCGATAGGTCATGGCAGTACCTTTTTCAATAGGCAACGAGAACAAGGAATGCAGAGTTTTTCCGAATATTTGACGGGCAGCGACGCCAGTCAAAGAAGCTACTTCGATGAAAGATGGTTTTATCATCATATCAACTGTAGGATTATAGCAGCGTTTAACGTGTTCAACAAGTAATTTTAAAATAAACGATTTGCCACTGGCAGCTCCTCCGGTAATAAAAAGCAACATTTGTTCCGGATTTTCAACAGCGTTTTCTTTAATATCTTTCTCAATTACTGCGGAAACTGATTTTAATAAGTCTTTCTGTTGAATATTAAGACTTCGAATACTATTAAGGAACACGTCTTCTGGCATTGCAATTGTTTCTTGCTGTTGATCTTCATATAAATCACCTTGATCATAATATATTGTTTCGTCGGCATGAATTCCGACTGGATCTCTTAAATGTTCATTAGTTTCTTCTTCATGTACAACATTCAAAGCAACAGCTTGGGCGAGCGCAGCTTCAATAATTTGCTCTGCGTGAGTAAATTGTTCGACGGTTGCGTTACCCAACATAGGTTTCAACTCGTGTTGCCGTCGAAGAAAACATTGTTCCGAAGATTCGTTTTCGGACATAAGTGTACTTTCATCCCGAAATGGAATGTGACACACTATTAAGTTGTAGAAGTATCCTTCTCTATCACTGTTCAGGGTATAATATCGGTGCCGGAGTACAGCTGGTTTATTTCTTATTCGCATTCGGGTATTGTCCTTCAATTTTATAAACTTCGATCTCGAAATTTCTTCATCGTCAGTTCTAAGTTCTGCGTCGCCATCCTCTTCTGTCCATATATTACTTGAAACTGTTTCATATCGGACAGCAAATTCGGCTAAACTCAAGTTCTCTAGGTTGTCTGGCCTCTTTACGTAACGATCGAATATGTTATTGAAAAATGATGTTCCATTTTCTTCAAATCACAGAATTCTATATCTCTGCTCAGGCCGACAGCTGTTTATAAATACAGCTTTTCGCGAGCTCATTTTAAGAGGCAGATGGCATAATCGATAAGCACATTCTATAGCATTGACCATACGTTGAGATAGAATTGCCATAGATACCGAAAATAATTGATTTCGGATGGTATCGTTTCGGCGTTTCGCTCGTAAAACGGCTTCTTTAATAATATTTCCTGTATCCTGCGGCTCGCATTTACTTGCGCATTTAGCAATATAATATGCGACGGCTGTAACATTTCCGCATGGTTAAATATCCATGTTTGCTTTCCAAAGCTTTAAAAGAGTTGGGTTGTAATTATTCACCATAACTTCATTTGCGGTTCTTTTAAGTACGCAGAAACGCCCGTTGTTGGCAAGTGTGTCATCTGGGCCTAAGCACATCGTTCTTTCACTTATCGGTCTGGGGAATCCAAATCGACAAGAACGATTATTACGATCTTTGTAACATGTATGAGAATGTTTATGAATTTGGACTTTTTGAACTATATCGTTCATATCGTGATTTTCGATGTCCAATAATGAACAAGATACAGTTTTCTCAATAACATTTTGGCCTTCGTTGGTAAGGAAATCAGGTACGTTTGCGCACCAAATAAGCATGTGCAAATGTGGACTTCCCCGATTTTGAAATTCAATTCTATACCAAAAATCGGTAACAACGCCGCCTAAGCATTGCGAGTTTTTTATATACTGCATTAACGCGTTTACGGGTAACGTAAATTGTCTTGCGATAACTACCGGGTGTCTCTGAACCAATTGTAGTCGATCTGCAAACGTTAGGTTTTCAAGTTCGGTCGTTGATTGACCTTCGGATAGTAGTAATGCCTTCAACATATCTGGCCAATTCAGATCATTACAAGAGAACGTAGCAAACCATGTGGGCGGTCCAAGACTTCGGACCATAGCGATTAATTCCGAACAGCATCGTTTCCAGTATGATGCCGATCCTCTTATGTTTCTCATTGTGAGATGTATGTTGCCTACTAATCCCTCTGGAGTATATTCACCTTGGCGCATTCTACATGACACTGAAATGCTAGCTTTTGCGCGGTAATATTCAACCACAGATAATGCGAAGAACAGATAATCTGTTCGTTGGAACCGTTTGTCATTGCTCAGAATACGTGCTTGGAAGTAATCTAATGGTGTTATTGGGATGTCACGATGCTCTCTGAATCCATTTTTTCCATCTGGAAACAGGAAGTACCAACACAGTTCTTCAATTCTTCTCTCCCTCTCTAGGTTCAAAGGAGGCGCTGTTTTTCTATGTATATTAGCCAGTTGTATCGGGTCATTTTCGGCGTTATTATTATTATTATTATTATTATTATTGTTGTTGTTGATACAGACGATATTATCGATGTTGGGAACACCTTCGTCAATCGAACGTAGCATGCTTGTTTCGAAAATAATTCGTGTTCCGTTGGATTCATTTCGTGGGGTCGCAACCGATAGATGTTGCATTCTTTCTACCAGTGAAGATCTATTTCTCTCGGATGCAATTGTTACAGGTGTTAATGAGTAGATATTTAATACATTACTGTTGCCATCTTTCGCATACAAATTACGACGCAAGGTGGCGTGTAAAGCATCAATAGTAGTAAATTTCATACAGCATGAGGCGCCCCGTAACGGTGCTTTATATCCTTTTGGACCTCTTGCATGGGAATCAAACAACCAATAGCAGGTGGTCTCCGATTGGTTGCTACATGATACAGCTATTGATGTAAGATTCGCGGTAAGAATTCCGTACATATACCGTTGAAAAAATGTAATCAAACCACTTTTTAAATTTGGAAATCCATCAACACGTTATCAATATCAATGTGACCATTTACCGACATTTCATAGTCAACGTTGATATTGACTCGCCTATTATTATATGTTACGTGTGGCAATAATTCAGTTGCGGCTAAATAGTCTACATTGATTTCGTTGGGGTTAGGAATACTTCGCGCTTCAATGCAATCACGATAATATTTATCTCCTATTATAACCACATAATCGACATCACTAGTACACCACGTACTAGGATCTAGGGAATGAAACGCAACACATGCAACTGTAGCTATGCCAGTACATTGCTTACCACGAGATTCGATACCGAAGCAATCGCTAGCTTGATGAAACGTGCCTCGTAAAATAGCTACATTTCGACCAACGTCTACAAATCTACTGTTTAGTTCAATATTTCTTTGTGCAACTTCAATTTCCTCTGTTACAATAGCCGGCTGTTCAATGACATGAGCTATTTCGAAAATATTACTGGTAATGTTTGAAAAACATGGTTGTACGTCTTTGTACAAAGCATTATTTTGTAATAGCCATTGTAAGGCTACCCGAAGCTTTCCGACATCAATTTTTAATTGTCGCTGTCGCTCCAAATTTTCGTAACTTTCAACTACAATCATTATACCGGTTTGGTTTAATTGGACTGGAAGTTGCTCGGCTACTTCGAACACATCACGAGCAAATAGGACTACCTGACCTTTGCACCAATCCTGACAGAAGCGATTCTGAATTTTCATAATTTTTAGAAACGGCACTATTCTGCACAACATTTGTTTCTCGATTTCCGATAAATCTGCTATTTCCTGAGGTACAGACATTAGTTCCATTTTATTCCAAAATGCCTGCGATGGAACTTTGTGTTTTTTAAGATGATTTAGACAACGAGAACATGTTGTTATCTTCTCTGATTCGATTAGATTTGCAGGAATTAGACCAGACAAAGGCTGCATGTGTAAAGTGTAACGTTGCTGCGGATATAAAGTCTTGCAACACACTGCACACGGTACATCAGCAAAAATGTTAATAGCCGATTGAAAGTAGTCTTCCTGGAGGAAACGTTCTTTCCGTCGGTTTTTAGCTACTTCGTGCATATTTCTTAAATGTGTATTTTTTGTTTCGGTATTTTCCCTTAACAATACTTCACGATTACGATTTTTAATGAGCATTAGACGATGTGAACGTTCTTCAATACATTGATTGCATAAACGCCTGTGGATTAATCTCAGCCTACGTGATTGTTTCTCAGCAGATTCGTTTGCTAAACGCCTGTGGATTAATCTCAGTCTACGTGATCGTTCCTCAGCAGATTCGTTTGCTAAACGTCTGTGGATTATTCTCAATCTACGTGATCGTTCCTCAGCAGATTCGTTCGCTAAGCGTCTATGGATTAATCTCAGCCTACGTGATCGTTTCTCAGCAGATTCGTTCGCTAAGCGTCTATGGATTAATCTCAATCTACGTGATCGTTCCTCAGCAGATTCGTTCGCTAAGCGTCTATGGATTAATCTCAATCTACGTGATCGTTCCTCAGCAGTTTCGTTTGCTAAACGTCTGTGGATTATTCTCAATCTACGTGATCGTTCCTCAGCAGATTCGTTCGCTAAGCGTCTATGGATTAATCTCAGCCTACGTGATCGTTTCTCAGCAGATTCGTTCGCTAAGCGTCTATGGATTAATCTCAATCTACGTGATCGTTCCTCAGCAGATTCGTTCGCTAAGCGTCTATGGATTAATCTCAATCTACGTGATCGTTCCTCAGCAGTTTCGTTCGCTAAGCGTCTATGGATTAATCTCAATCTACGTGATCGTTCCTCAGCAGTTTCGTTCGCTAAGCGTCTGTGGATTAATCTCAGCCTACGTGATTGTTTCTCAGCAGATTCGTTCGCTAAGCGTCTATGGATTAATCGCAATCTACGTGATCGTTCTTCGACAGATTCGTTCTTTAAACGATTATAAATTATGGTTAGGCGACGTATCTTCTCCTCTATCGTTTCACGCAATAATTTTGAACGCATATATTTTCGCATTGCAGATAATCTCAAATGGCGTTCGTAATAGTTTCATGACATCGTTTCTCTGTATTTCTTTTGCAATTTTTGTACAGACGTAATTGCGTGGCGTCGTTTGATTCATTCGCACGATACTTCCTCATACGGGATGCATGTTTTGTAGGTCTACCCATCGCTTCAAGCAAACGTGGTTGGTTTGTTTCTTTTTTGGAAAAAATTGGTCGCTCCAAGCAGACGCGGTTGGTTTGTTTTTTATTATATTATAACAAACAATTATTGGTCGCTCCAAGCAGACGCGGTTGTTTTATTTTTATATTACAAACAATTATTGGTCGCCTCCAAGCAGACGCGGTTGGTTTGTTTTTTATATTACAAACAAGTGTTGGTCGCTCCAAGCAACGCGGTTGGTTTGTTT